>NC_056729.1:95473674-95523674 GCF_019279795.1 Protopterus annectens | reverse complement strand
AAAGACAGACATTGATGTGAAAGTGCATTCCCACAACCAACTTCATCACAACCAACTTTACCACAGTCACAGTGACATACTGCTAAGCTAAATGAACACTAGAGTATAAAGACTATGTAAACAAAAATATCCTGTTTGCCAATCACACACTACCCCTACATATAGTGCCCCAAGTCACAGTGTAGTAGGAATCCTGAGGTGTTACGGGACATGTCTCAGTCTGGCCCTACAAACATATACAGCCAACAGACCACCAGAAACTGGAGCAGGATGCACAGTCAAATAGAAAAGGAGCCATGACACTTACATCTACCCCCTCCCTACACAGACCAACTAACATTTACATACTACATTGCTACACATCCCTGACAGTCTGTTAACAATTGCCAGACATACACAGACCTCTCAACTGTACATATTCTCACATAATGTCCAGGCTTTATCCTCATATATATGGCCTCTCCCTCATAACATGCCTGGCATTCAGCTACATCACTGGGATAATATCAAGAATGAAGGCACTAAATAATGGTATACCATAAACATCAACCTCTTACTGCATGACATCTGGACAAAACCTGACATAACTGGAGGACAGAGGCCCAAAAACAGGGGCATATGTTAAATATCACTGTTATAAACTGAAAAGTTGCTGGTGTTACGTGGTTTGTTGTAACATATCTTTTCTGAGGGATATGAAGTCAGAAACACAAATGGATGTTAGCATTTACTGACTGCAATCCCCAGAGTATGCTAGTGATTTGCCAAGGACAAAAATTGTCTGAGGAACAGACCAACATAAGAGTTGAACCTCTGGCCATTCTGCAGATAGCCCTACAGTTGAGAGTTATGTCAAACACATAACACTGTCAGAGTTAAAATCACGCAGAAAATCCATGTCCACCCCCCTGTTAACCTAGCATTTTCTTGACAAGAAAAACTATTACTTTAAATTCCAGCAAAATCATCAACAAAAAACAAAACTTTCTGGTCAGGTATTAATAGACTTTTACACTCAGGCCATTCCAAGACACCAACCCCATCCGGCTTCTGCCTTAACACTCCTAATCAGATTGCTGATGCTTTCAATACCTTTTTTACTGAAACCGTCCAATCCCTAGCTCACTCTTTATCACCTATTACCTCAACTCTGCATTCCTCCTTAACTAGGTCACCTCCTACCTTTCACTTACAACCAGTTCCCACATCCTTCATCTATACCCTACTTCAGAAACTTAAATCATGCACACCCTCAGCTGATCTGCTACCAGTCGAATACCTGCAAATTCCAGCAAAAGTACTAGCCTATCCCATTTCCATCCTAATTACAAGAACCATTATGGAAGATACCATCCCATCTCTCTAGAAAATCTCCCACATAATCCCACTATACAAAAGTGGCAACTCAAGCAAAATCTCAAACTTTTGTCCCATAGCCCTACTCTCTCCTTTAGCCAAAATCATGGAAAAATGCATCCACCAGCAACTACTTGATCACCTTCTCCAAAATAACCTTCTAGCTGACTGTCAGCATGGCTTTAGGCCATTTCATAGTACTACCACTGCCCTCCTATCCTTTTCTGACTGTATTAACAAAAATCGTAATAACAGCATGCTTTCTTCTGCACTTTTTATTGACCTCCCTAAAGCCTTCGATATGGTTAACCATCAGTTACTTATAAACATACTCAAATCACTTTCACTAGACACACAGGCATTACAATGGTTCAAGTCCTACTTAGATAACAGACAACAAGCTATCCTCTGGGACAATAACCTATCCACACACCTCCCTATTACCCTTGGAGTCCCTCAAGGCTCTATCTTGGAACCTCTCCTGTTCTCTATATTTATTAATGATCTAAATGTAAATCTACCTCAAGCTACCTGCATACAATATGCAGATGACCCCACATTAATTTATGCCACCTATTCTTTAGTTGAACTCCAATCTATCACTCAAACCATATTTAACTTAGTAGAATACTGGTTCCTTCAATGTTGCCTCCACCTAAACCCCCCAAAAAACAAACTATTGCTGTTCACTCCAACACTAAAGTCATCCCCAATAGATCTAACAGTTGCTTCCAAAAATGGCATTGTCATATCACCTGACCCAACCACCAAACTCTTAGGTGTAACAATTGACCACAACCTTAACTTTGACTCACACATAAACTCACCATTAAATCAGTGAATAGAAAACTAGGTTCCCTTTACCGGATAAAACCTTTCCTTTCCCCTGAAGCCAGAACAATCATTGCCCACACCCACTTGATCTCCACCCTCCTCTATGCCTCCCCTATTTATAATAATCTTTCCAAAAGCAACATTAACAAACTGGTAAACTCCTATAACAACATTGCCAGATTTGCCACTGGCTCCCCGTTTAGAACCCATCATTGTCACAATATCAAACAGCTAGGATGGCTGGAACTGCAAAACCAGCTTAAATTTCAGCAACTGACTATCGCCCACAAGATTCTGTATCATCCCAGTAATACTCCAATACTTTATAGCCTTATCACCCCTTACAAAAACCTTACAACCCTTCATTCAGCAGATAAACTACTAGTAACCATCCATAAGTCCCACAACAAAGCAGGAGATTCTCTTTTCTCTAACACCGTGGGTAAAACCTGCTTTCCCAGCAAACTATCATTACTTGCCTCACTACCTCTTTTCAAAAAAACAACTAAAATTACTCCTTAAAACTCAATGGCTATGCCCATGTTCTAATCCAGACTAATGCACATAGTTTTACTCCTCGTCCTCTCCTCTTACTATTGCTGATTCTTGTGTATACCTCTGTTCCAAATTTCATATAGTATGATTAGCAAACTTCCTCACTTCCTGTCTTTTGCCTGGTCTTATTATAATCTAGCTCTTAGTATTAACTGTGTAACAAGCATTTTTACTGTGCGCATATGCTTCCTCTATGTAAATATTAGTAACCTCTTTTCACTTGGAGTATAGAATGCTTTTATTCCATTTTTGTTTTCAATACGATAATTGCCAAAACCTCTACTCTGTAATTATGTATCCAATAGTAGTGAATTGCTTTTTAAACTTTAAGACTGAGGACTGTAACAAACCCTCATCTCTGTAAATATGTATCTAGTAGTAGTGTTTTGTTTTTTTCTACTTATTTAGCTTAATAGAGCTTATCTCCCCGGGCCTCTACTGAAAATGGACATGTATCCAGTTGGACTAGCCCGGTCAACAAATGTAAAATAAAAAATAAGTAAAATAAATAATCCAACTGTATAACAGCAATACTTACATTCTGTCCTTAAGTCTGGAACCTTCTCCCCCATTTTGTTGGACTGTGTCCACATTTCTTGTTGTAGGAGGTATTTCCAGCTACCCTCTGTGATGCTGCTCTCAACACACCTCCATGATGTCCAGCTCACAGGCAAGGAAAAGGGGCAATGCCCACATGAAGTACTGAATTATAGGAGTATGTGGCCATGCCATTGGCTATAGGAGTAACAACACAGCTGTTCTGCATGCAATTAGTAAGTGGGGGACACCGATTGGTGCACAGGTCATCAGCTGCTCATGAGCATTAACTACAAAAGGCAAGCTTCTGGCTATGCAAAACAGATCTATACCTGTGCAACTATATAGCCAAATTGGAGGCTGAACTCTCTCAACTCAGGGCTGGCATGACCAGACAGGAGGAGATGGCAACCACACACACAACAATCGCAGTCCCACATAGACCTACCACAACTGCAAACCAAACACATAAAAACACAAAGACATACTCGGAGGCTCTAATAAAAAACTTATCAAAACAACAGAGGCTCCCAAAGCAGACATCCAAAAATCCACCACCTCAAAACAAAACACATGCAACACATACTTCAATAAATCAGTGTGTCAACCAATCACAGCCCTTAAGGCCAAACACCTTGCCTGATACACTAGTAACAGGTGACTCTATAGTCAGACACACTGATGTCCCACTGACCAGGCTGAACAAGGAGAAGGTGACTGTGAGCTGTCTATCGGGAGCTAGGATCCGCCACATAACACACGCTCAAGTCACTCCAAAGCAAGTACAAATATGACTCCGTCATTGTCCATGCTGGTGTGAATGACCTGAGGCATTACCTCCTGGACTACATGAAAAGAGACATAGAGGAGCTCTCCGATTATGTAGCCCAGGCTGGTATGACCCTGACCCTGAGCAGCATCTTGCCCTCACCAAGAATGATACCACAATACAAAGACAAGATGATCAGCTTTAACAATTGGCTCAAGTACTAGTGTCATTCTAAGGGGATCCAATGTCTGTCTGCCTGGGATGACATGTTGGACAAGCCACTCTGCTTCGCAAGGGATGGCTTACACCTGTCACCACTGGGCTTCCGGATATTGGCTAAGGCTCTTGCCACCCCCATAGTGCCTTTTTTAGGCAAGGCACAAAAGACAAACCCACCTCCTTAGAAAACAATAATGGAAAAAAACTAAGGGTAATGCTGCTCAACTCCAGAAGTCTAAATCTCAAGATGCAGGCACTTGATGCACTCCTCAGCATGGAGAACATCGACGTCTGTGCAGTAACTGAAACCTGGTTCAAGGCTCCTGAGAGCACCCCAGCTACCAGGCTATACCTCGTATCATGCTTTTCGCCCCAAAACCGGGATCCACAAAGGGAGGAGTGTCCATATTCATCAAGGACACCCACACCTCCAGGTTAGTAGCAACACATGAAGCATCAGAGACCATACAGGTGTAACTAACCATAGGCAAAACTGCTATACAACTGGTAGCATGTTACAGACCACCCTCCCAATCTCAAGAACCCCACTCAGCCTTCCTGAAGACATTGGAGGATATGAATGTATCACAAAATACCATCATACTGGGAGACTTCAACTACCCAAACATAGATTGGGTACATTATTCTAGCCCTAATACCCTAGCCCAAAGGTTCCTGGAATTCATAAATTCAAATGCACTGGAACAATTAGTCACCTCTCCCACTAGGGGAGATAATATACTAGACCTGATCATCACAAACATGGGGACAAAATGCTCTACACCAGAAGTATACCCCTCACTAGTGAGATCTGACCACAAACTAATCACCCTGGATATACATATCCCACCTCCACCCCCAGCAAAAAAGACCACAGTGGAAAACTTCTCAAAAGCAGACTTCACTCTTCTTAAGACGGAGATGGCATCCTTTAAGCCCACTGTGCCAGTGGATACCACATCCCACAATGCCGAATCCTTCACAAATGCTTTCTATGGACATCTCCAAGAATGCATGGATCATGCAATCCCAAACAAATCCAAGTCACTCTCCACCAAAGGTAAGCGTCCTGTCTGGTGGACCTCAGCCATAAACAAATTGTATAACAAAAGAAGGAAGCTACTGCACGTCAGAGCAAAATCCCATGAAGGGAAGACATCTCTGATCAACATTAGCAGAAAACTACGTTCTCTCATAAAAACATCCAAGGCCAACTTTGAGAGAAAAATCGCTAAGGACACTAAAGATAACCACAAAGCCTTCTTCAGCTATGTTAGAAACCTGGGTGGAAACCCTCAGATATGCTCAGAGTTGGTTCACAACAATAAAAAATACACTGAGCCCACAGATATTGCCAACATTCTGGCTGACAGGTTCAGTGCAAATTTCTCCCCTCCTTCACCCCCAAAAGAAAAAATACTTATCCCAGCTGAATGTAATCTCCCTTTCATCTCAGATGTCCAAGTGAGAACCGCCCTAAACAAAGCAAAAAACACAGCATCAATGGGACCTGATGGTATCCCGGGTTGCGTGTTACGTGAACTCCAAGAGGAGCTAAACCCACACATAAAAATGCTATTTAACCTTAGCCTTACTTCAGGATATGTACCTGAACACTGGCATACAGCAACAGTGATCCCACTCCACAAGGGGGGGTGCCTCTACAGACCCTGGAAACTACCGCCCCATAAGCTTAACCAGCCTGGTCTGCAAAGCTATGGAAAGAATCATTATGGAACTCATAAACAGAGACATAGGGGAGCTACAGACACTTGACCCAACCCAGTTCGGCTTTGTAAAGGGCAGATCCTGCCTTTTAAACCTGGTTGACTTTTTCTAAACAGTCACTAGAGCCATTGAGGGCAAAGCAGTCCATACAGCATACCTGGACTTGGCTAAGGCCTTCGACACAATACCCCACTCAGGCATCATAGATAAGCGCAACAGCTTAAAAGTAAACCCTTATGTCACTAGATGGGTTGCAAACTGGCTAAAGGACAGAACCCATAAAGTTAAAATCGCTGGAGCAATGTCAGACTCAAAGCCAGTCACAAGTGGTGTCCCACAGGGATCTGTCCTGGGACCACTCTTGTTCGGCATTTATTTCTCAGATGTTAAAGCAAACATGGGAGGGCTGTGGCTGACAAAGTTCGCAGATGACTGCAAACTAGGGGCCATAGTCGATACACCAGCAGACACACATCCTACAAAAGGCCTCACAGAAGCGGACAACTGGTGCAGTCACGGCCTTAAACTAAATGCCAAAAATGTATAGTCATCCCTTTGGGAAAAACAAAGTACCCACAAATTATCACATAGACAGCAACCCACTGAGTACAGAAAAAGTAATCAGAGACCTAGGGACCCAAGTCAACAGCGACCTCTCATTTGATACCCACGTTGCCAAAGTGGTTAGAAAAACATTCTACCTTGCACACCTCATCATGAAGGGATTCACATCCAGATCCAAGGATGTCATTGTACCCCTATATTCCTCCATCATCAGAGCCATGATTGAGTACAATGCCCCATTTGGTATGTACCTCACCCGGCATTTGCAACAACTGGAGAGACCACAAAAGTACCTCACCAAGAGGATCAAGGGTCTCCAACATATGTCTTATTCTGCCAGACTAAAGAAACTTCAGCTCTATTCAGTAGCATACTGCCTGCTCAGAGGTGATCTCTGCCTGATGTACAAGGCCATGTCCAATCACGATCTGATGGTCATGCTCCACCTCAAAAAATCCAAGTCCATCAGGACCACGAGAGCTAAAGACTTAAACCTCGACACAAGTATGAATAGGACATGCTGGAGGGACAGATTCATAACCCAGAGGCTTCCCATGCTTTGGAACAAGATCCCAGTTCGTATTAGGCAGAGCCCCTCACTGACTGTCTTCAAGAGAAATCTTGATGAGTGGATGGGAGATCATAAGTTTACCCCAGGGGTCACATCTGTGTCACTGCTAGACAGGGGCACAGTAAACTCATTATATTATATAAGGGGACCTTCATTGTGTCACTACTAGACAGAGGCACAGTATTCTAAATTTATTCTGTACATTTTTTGTACCATTTCATGGGGTGGCAAAAGCCACATCACTATGGCTAGGCTTACAAATGCCCCAGGGCAGATAGCCTAGTACTATACTATGAAACTATGAAACTATGTACATGTGTAAACAGAGAGAGAGAGAGAGAGACAGACAGACAGACAGAAACAGAAACAGAAACAGAAACTGAAACCAACAATACTTGGAAAGAAAAAAAGGTATGTCAAACAAGTAAGCATGTAGTGGAATGCAGTAGGAGTTATGCAATAATGGGAAGTAGGATGTTAAACAAATATGTCTCAACAAGACTTGCTGTACTGATATATTGCTGATCAGCACCTATGGACATAGCATCTGGGTCTGTCTGCAGTGACACAGATCACAGCTCAGGCCCCTGAGTGACCCCAGTAAAGGGCGGCTCACATATGACTACTACTGGAGTGTATGTTGAACAATACTGACTGTGACACTGCTAGGCCAGCTAGTGGGATGTCATAAATATCCATATGTTACTTGTGAATACAACTATGACACACGTTTGTCTCACAAATCTAAGAGGAGACCTATACAGGGTATGTGCATAAAACTAGTGTTGCAGAAGTGTCTGTTGAACTGCATGTGATATACTGAGCTCATACCATTCAACTGTCCAGTGTTATGCACACTGACCATATGTATGCCTCATATTTGTAGTCATTTACTCATAGAGTTGTGTTATGTCTGGCAAATCATTGGTAAATCTGTGAAGACTGACATTATATTTGTTGAACATTCTCCAGGGTATTTCTGCGAATGCAAAGCCTACTGTGCTATCAACTGACTTAAGTATGTTACAACAATATTAATAAAGTGTCACTAATTTTGGGCCATTGCCCCCATTTATTCGTGTTGTCCCCAGATGTCCTGCTCTAACAGGTTGAGAGGTATGACTGAGCAGCAAGAGTGTAAATATGGTGTGTCATACTAACTTAGAACAGAAATGTATATCAGGTATTACCTGTGTACATGTATGTATACGTAGGTATAGCTGGAAGCTTCAAAACAACAGACATGAGATGCAAAACATCAGGTAAATAAGCTGTGCATGTTGTATACGTGTTTAAACCTAGTTTGTGTGCATCCAACAGACATACATTTCTACAGCTACTGGTTGTTGCATTGCCCTGACACAGACGACTGACCTGATATGCCATGCCCGGCCAAGGGCTGCTGCCATGATCAGGGACCAGGTCCACCACAGGTGGGTGTCCTGCTATGCAGGCCCCACTTACTCCAAAGAGGGAGCTCCTTGCCAACCTTGGGGCAGCCACCACATGCCAGTAAAGCCAACACACACAAGTTGTGGAGGTGGGTGGCACTCAGACAACAGATGAGGAGTGTCCAGGTAAGGCCCCAGTGCACATCAATTGAATACTGTAGCAGTCATACTGGCTTCTGTACAATATCTAGATGCATATGTCAGGTGAAACTGCATTTGTGGCTGGGGTTTTGTAATGCACACAAGTGCACATCTGTGGCGAATGACAGCAAATTGTGTAGTATCAGAACTTGCACTGTACATGTGCAGAAAAGTAGTATTCATCTTGTACCATTGCCACATGACAGTCTCCAGACAATACCTCTCCCCCACAACTACATAGGCACCTCTGGTCTGGATGTGGGACAGCAGCCTGAAACCGGTGAGTATGACAGCGTCCTGTTGTGACTCACCAGTACCCCAGGCATGTTAAGGTCATGCATTTCATCGTGCATACAACTGTTACGCTTAGCCATATTGTGATATGTGCATATTCACTTGTGGTGTGGTTAACTGCATTGCATCACAGTGGTCATCACATGGGCCTATTTGCAGGAGGTATAACATATCTGTAGCATACCTCACAACCTGTCAGTTCAAGAAATCTGGACAACGACTGGCAAAATGTGGGGACAAAGGGACAAAACTAGGGACATATTTGAAAAGTACTCTTATACAGTGCATATTCCCTGTTAAAATGCCAGGTATTTGTGACACAGAAAAATAAGACCACAATAAAACATTTCACAACTCTTCCCACCTTTAATGTGACCTATAACCTGCACAATTCAATTGATCAACAAGCAAATCTGTTAGGGGAACACGTATGAAAAATAAAACATGTACAATAAGCTAGATGAATAAGCATGCACAGCCTGAAGCTAATACTTTGTTGAAGCAGCTTTTGATTTAATAACAGCATTACGTCTTCTTGGGTACACACCTGCCATCAGTTACAGAGACTCTGATTAACAACGACTAATGGTCAGCTGTCCTACTAAGCTTTTCCAGACATTTACTCAGTTGCCTGCTACAGCAACAGCCATGGTTCACAGAGAGCTTACAAAGCTTCAAAGGGATCTCATTGTGGAAAGGTATCAGCCTGGAGAAGGGTACAAAGACATTTCCACAGCATTGCATATACCATGGAACATGGTGAAGACAGCCATCAAAAGGTGGAGAAGATATGGGACAACAGTGACATTGCAAAGAAGTGGACATCCCTCCAAATTTGATGAGAAGACAAGACCAAAACTGGTCAGGGAGGCTGCCAGGAGACCTACACCAACACTAAAGGAGTTGCAGGAATCTCTGGCAAGTACTGGTTGTGTACTACATGAGACAACAATCCCCCATATTTTACATATGTCTTGCCTATGTGGTAGGGTTGGAAGATGGAAGCATTTTCTCACACCAAGCAACATCCAGGCCTGGCTAGGTTCTGAAAAACAATACATCAAGTCTCCCAAAAGCATGTGGGAAAATGTGTTATGGTCTAATGAGACCAAGGTTGAACTTTTTGGCCACAATCCCGAAAGGTTTGTTTGGCGCAATAACAACACTGCGCATCACCAAAAGAACACCATCCCCACAGTGAAGCATTGTGATGGCAGTGTCCTGCTTTGGGGTTGCTGTTCATAAGCTGGAACTGGGGCTTTAGCCAAGTTGGAGGGGATTATGAACAGTTTCAAATACTGGTCCCTTTTAGTCCAAATTCTTTAGGTGTCTGCTAGATAGTTGTAGATGGAGAGGAATTCCACCTTTCCACACAACAATGACCTAAACCATACATCCAAATCAACAAAAGAATGGCTTCACCAGAAGACATTCAACAATTTGGACTGGACTAGCCAGAGCCCACAGCTACATCCAATAGAAAATCTGTGGGGTCACCTGAAGAGGGCTGTGCACAAGAGATGCCCTCGCAATCTGATAGAGTTGGAGGGTTTTTGCAAGGGAGAGTGTGCAAATATTGCCAAGTCAAGATGTGCCATGCTGATAGACACCTTCCCAAGAGGACTGAATGCTGTAATTAAATCAAAAGGTGCTTTAACAAAGTATTACTTTAAGGGTATTCAGACTCATGCAACCAGCCTACTGTACGTATTTCATTTACTGTATGTTACCTCTAACCGATGTGTATGTTCTTCAATTAGATTGTGCAGGTTATACATCACACTGAAGGTGAGAAAAGTTATGACATGATTTCTGTGTTCTCATATTATATATCACAAAAACCTAGCATGTTAACAGGGGTGTGTACACTTATTATATCCACTGTAAGCTTAGAAAGTTGCTAGAGTAACCGGATTTGTATTAACATACATTTACTGCAAGTTTTGAAGTTTGCAACTCAAATTATGTCATTAATTAGTGGCATCAATCCACAGATCATCCCAGTAATGTATCAGACAAACACATGATTTATGAGGAACAGACCAAAAATATGAGCCACACATCTAGATATTCAGCAAAAGTCTGTACAGTTGAGAGATATATTTTGTTGGAGTTGCCACTGTGCTATACAGGTGAACAGCAATAATGTGTACATGGGTGCAGTGTGTGCTAGGTAAAGGCCTATCACCTACTAACACCACTCACGTATCCCAGAGGTGTATATTAGTAGTAACATTAAGTAGAAAGGGCTGCACTGCATGATGTTGAGGGCCTGTCCAGAGTGTGTATGTTGTGGTCTGTGTGTCGTGAATGTCACCAGTTGGCTATTGTGAGGTCTGTGTAATGCCTTTGTGCCACCTCACCTGTATGTGTCTGTGTGTGTGTGTCCGTGTCTGCACGTGTGCGTGAGTGAATAAGTGTGTGTGCGCATGCGTGTGTGTGTGTGTGTGTGTGTGTGTGTGTGTGTGTGTGTGTGTGTGTGTGTGTGTGTGTGTGTGTAAAAGCAAACCTTATAGTGCAGGTATTAATTTACATATGCTGTCTTCCCCTCACAGGTGGACATGGTGGTCGTGGTCCCTCCCGCTCAGAATCTGATGTCAGTGTCTCTGCAAACTCTGACCATGATGGTTGTCCTAGTGAGGCATAGGTGGGGTTGTCAGGGGCTGAATCTGTGCCATCGGTTGGCATTTCACAGTCATCCACAATGTCCCCACACACAGTCACAATGCCCACACATACCCCATCCCCAGTAGCCACAGATAGTGGACAGTTGGCAGATGGTGGCATAGAACAGGCTAGTATGGTGACTATTGCAAATGTGAGTGGAGACACTAACCATAGCCAGAGTACAGATGAGGTCCCACACAGGCGGATGGACAAGGATGCTCGAAGGAGGACTGCTGCCCGTCGAGCCGCTTTCACAAGTGCCACAGCAGGTGTCACCAGATGCATGTTTCGGGCTTTCATGGATGCACAGACACATAGTGAATGCAGCACTAGACAGTTACTCGGGGTCTTGGATGCAACTCTTCCTGGCTTACGTGATGACATACATGACCTTGTTGAGGCCACATGTCAAAATACTGGGGTTATGAATAGATGGTGGGGTGAGACCCTGGCAATCATCGACTGTGGAATGTGTGTGCTGTAGCATGTGGTGGGAGATGGGCATCAGCCACATGGACGTAGGTCAGCACCAACATCAGCTGAGAGTCTACGTGGCCATGTACCTTTACACTCATGCAGTGGCAGTCCCACCAGCAGTACAGAAGGGCAGGTGCTGTCCATACCACAATGGAGCAGTCCATGGGCACATGGTCCTGGCCGGTCCCAACAGGGACACGGATCTAGCAAATAGCAGTCACTATCAGGGAATAGTACTGCATCTGGCCTTGGGCCTGGTGGTGCCAGTGAGTCCCCTGGCAGGACCAGATCATGTGTCTGTGGCCAGAGATGATAAACTGTACACCCTGCCATATACAGTCCACAGGTGTCCAACATACCCATGTGCAGGGCAGCCACATGGTGTGACTGTGTGCATACAAACACACACACATCACCATCACAGCCAAGTCACCTCCAGACACACACACACACACACACACACACACACACACACACACACACACACACACACAAAACCTCTGCATGGCCCATTCATAGAGCATCGCTCCAAACACACATATATGATGTCAACTGTATGGCCCAGCCTAGGCCTCTGGCAAACCCACACAACACCCTGTGTATATGATGATACCTGTGCCACATCCCTGTCATCCATACCACTAATGCAGGGGCATGCTAATATGGTTCTGATGCACAGGGTGAATTAAGTACAGTTTAGTTATGTAATCCTGTGTAAGGTGATGTCAGCTGGTATTTGTAATAGGTACACTTCAGAGTGTGTGTACTTTTTCAGCCATGATGCATTATTTGTGTTAATAACACTGACTGAATGTAGTGTCATATATTGTATTCTGTTTGTGTTCTAGGTGTCTGTGTGTCAGTAGGACATGGCCCTGCAGACATTGCCATGAGGGGTATGGCAGAGTGGTAACACATCAATCATGTCATAGCTGAGGTACAGCTGTATATGTGCACATTTACAAGGTCTGTGTAACAGTTATTGCATGTGCCACAGAGCTTATAGGGCTGAGGGGTGTATGCAGGTAAGTCTATGGTGGTTGACATCAGTAGTCCTTGTAAAGTGGACAATGGTAATTGTAGTGGGTAGAACTCACCCCAGATTGGTAAAACCCACCCCCCAGAGGATACTGTGTTGACCAAACACACAGAGAATACTGTTCCCAAACACACATTCACACACACACACACACACACACACACACACACACACACACACACACACACACACACACACACACACACACACAGGATCACAGTTGCCAGTGTTGGGTTTGAACCCCAACCCATCTAGTTAGTGGTACTACAGTGTTATGTAGTTATCACAGGTGGCATGGAACTACTAGTGTGATAACTATTCCACAGTACCTGTAAAGTGAATAACATCACGTGCCAGGACTGAGATTAGAACCTCTACCTATGTAGTAATTGGTACTATAGGGTTATGCAGTTACCACACACACCATGGAGCTTATAGGGTGAAGAGTGTCCCAAAGTACCTATAAAGTGAATAACAGCGCCATCACTTGTAAAGTATGGCAATGGTAGGTGTACTGGATCAGAACAGCCTCAAACTACTTTCACCTACATATTTACACACTCACAAACACATTTATACACACTAATGCACACACACACACACACACACACACACACACACACACACACACACACACACACACACACACACACACACACACACATTTGTCAGTACTGAGATCCATAACTTCATAGGTTCATAGGTGTGTACTAGGCGAATGGCCATGGAGCCTTTACAAGCCTAGCCCATAGGATTACCCTGGCATCGTGTCACCTGACGTTAGTCCCCAGTGTGTCTAATGAGTATAGCAACTGGAGTGATCCCCAGGGTGGGATTTCTATTCCCCATCCATTCATCCAGATTTCTCTTGAAGAGGGCCAGTGAGGTGCTCTGCTTGACATGTATGTGAAGTCTATTCCATATCATGGGCAGTCTCTGAGTTATGAACCTGTCCCTCCAGCATGTTCTGTTGATTGTGGAAATGAGGTTGAGGTCTCTGGGGCATGTGGTGCAGATGGACTGGGTTCTTTAGATGTAGTATTCCTGACAGAGCTGGGTCAGACATGGCTTTGTAAGTCAAGCAGAGATTGCCTCTAAGTAGCCAATATGAGACAGGGAATAGTTGAAGTTATTTGAGTCTGTCCATATAGGACAAGTGTTTAAGGCCTAGGATCCTCTTTGTGAGGTACTTTTGTAGCCTCTCCAGTTGTTGCAGATGTCCAGTGAGGTACATGCCAAATGGGCCATTGTACTCATTGACTGGCCTAATGAAGGGAGAGTAGAGGGCGACAATGACTTCTTACTTCCTGGATGCAACACCCTTAGTAATGAGATGTGCCACATAGTAGGATTTTCTGAACACAGTGCACTGTGGTGGCCAACAGAGAGCTTGCTGTCAACCTGTGTTCCCAGTTCTCTTATAACAACTTCAGTGTTCATTAGACTACCACTGATGTGGTGATTCATGAGAACCAAGTTGTTCCCAAAGGGGATAGTGTCACATTTTCTAGCATTGAGCTAAAGTCCAGGGTTCTGACACCAGTCGAAGGTTTCAGTGAGGCCTTTCTGCAGGATGTCAACATCACGTAGGATGGTAATAATAGCACCCACCTTGTAGTCAATTGTGAACATTGTCAGCCAGAGTCCCTTTGTGTTGGGCTGGACTTTGGAGGTGTAGATACCGAACAAGAGGGGACCCAAGACAAAACCTTGTGGGACTCCACTCGGGGCTGATCGGTAGGCTGACATGGAGTCTGCTGCTTTTACACCATGGGTTCTATCTGTGAGCCAGTTTGCATGCCACCTAGTGATATAGGGGTTGATGCCTAGCTGAGTGTGTTTGTCTATGGTTCTGAAAGGGGAATGGTATCCAAGGATTAGAATGCCCACCTGTCTTGTTATTTATTCCATAGTTCTTGCACATGGCACAGGGCCTATAGGGCTGCAAAGTGTCTACATCTACCTCTACAGTGGATGACAACAGTGGGCCTTGTAAAGTGGACGTTAGGATGTGTACTAGGTGGACCACAACAAAAACATTGCCTATGGTTCTCACCCAAACACCCCCCCCACCCACAAATGATACTGTTCTCACACACACACACACACACACACACACACACACACACACACACACACACACACACACACACACACACACACACACACACACACACACACACTGCCAGGACTGAATTAGAACCCCTACCTATCTACTTATTGCTAATACAGTGCTATGCATTTATCACATGTGCAGTAGTGCTTACAGGGTGAATGGTGTCCCAAGGTATTTCTAAGGTGAGGAACATCACCAGCCCTTGTAAAGTATGGCAATGGGTGATGTACTGGGTGAGAGAGGCCACAAAATACTTTAATCTATACATATACACACACAAATACACTCACACACCCATTTGCCAGGACTATGATTAGAACCCCTGCCTAACTAGTTGTTTGTACTATAGTGTTATACAATTATCGCATGCACCACAGAGCTTGTAGGGCTGTGGGCTGCCCAAAGGTACTTCTAAGGTGACTGACATCAGCAGAACTGCTAAGGTAGGGAAATGGGAAGTGTACTGGGTGTGAATGGGCTCAAAAATCTTTAACCTACAAACACACACACACAAATGCAGACAATTTTACATTTGTCTGGAGTGAGACTGAAACCCTTACCTAACTAGCTATTTGTACTATAGTGTTATACAATTATCACACATGCTACAGAGCTTGTAGGGCTGTGGGCTGCCCAAAGGTACTTCTAAGCTGACTGACATCAGTAGGACTGCCAAAGTAGGGCAATGGGAAGTGTACTGGGTGTGAATGGGCTCAAGATCTTTAACCTACAAACACACACACTTTACATTTGACAGGACTGAGATTAGAACCCCTACCTAACTAGTCATTTGTACTGTAGTGTTATGAAGTTATTGCATGCACCACAGAGCGTATGGAGCAGAGTCCAGTCTAACGGTACTTCAAGAGTGAATGACATTAGCAGATCTTGTGAAGGAGGGCAATGGGAGGTGTACTGGGTGGGAATGGACTGAAACACTTATTCCTGCACACCCCACCTCTCCTCTCTTCTCCCCCACACACACAGTTACATATGTTGGGACTGTGATTAAACCCCCTACCTATCTAGTTATTTATATGTTAGTATTACGCAGTTATCACACACACTATAGAGCTTACATGACTGAAGCCACTCCAAAGGTAC
This sequence comes from Protopterus annectens, assembly GCF_019279795.1. Taxonomy (NCBI): domain Eukaryota; kingdom Metazoa; phylum Chordata; order Ceratodontiformes; family Protopteridae; genus Protopterus; species Protopterus annectens. Next base: position 95,507,252 of record NC_056729.1, on the reverse strand, counting down.
TTTTAGGGTGAATGACATTAGCAGATCTTGTAAAGTAGGGAAATGGGAAGTGTACTGGGTGGGTAAGCCATCATAATATTTAGACGTATAGACACACACACACACACACACACACACACACACACACACACACACACACACACACACACACACGAGCACACATGCACACACGAGCACACACACACACACACACACACACACACACACACACACACACACACACACACACACACACACACACACGAAGGTAGGAGATGTGATATTCCAACCCGCACCTCAGTACCATCTTCATGCTGGCACGTGCCAGTGGTTACAACTGGTATGAAACTCTCTGCAGCAGGACATCACTCTATGCCATTCAGGGTATCACTGTGTATGACTCACTCTGTGTGTGTGTCTCCCTGTGTGTCTCACTCTATCACTGTCTGTCCTTCTCTTCCCCATGTCTATGTGTGTGTATGCTCGACATATTGTAATATATTGCCCATATATGTGTGTGTATCACATGCAACAGATGCAGATATATGTGCCACCTACACCTGGCTGTGGGTTATCCTGTCTGATGGGTGTGTGTGGAGACAGTTAGGTTTACATAGCTGTGTGTATACAAAGACATTTGCACAATACAGATATATATATATAGTCCAATGTGGTTTCAGACATGGGCTTCACTTCTCTAAGTGTAGGAGTATGCTCAGTATGACCTTCTATAGTAAGTGTGAGAATCTATTCCAGGGATACTTGTACACCAGTCCAGGGTGTTGTGTCCTACAGCCATACCTTGCATCCTGTTTCTGCAAGATATCTAGAGATAGACTGCCAATATGGGGAAACAATGGGCCAAACATAGGGGGTACTGTAACTATTGCTCTTTCAATGTATGAGTTGCTTGAGTTACAGGGTTTGTTTTAGCAGACATTTTCTGATATATATATATATATATATATATATATATATATATATATAAAATGTTTGACACTGTACTTTATTGTGTCATTACATACTATAATCGGATCATCACAGTTATTTACCAGAGAAATACAAGATGGGTGATGCACAGACTTATATTATGAGGGAAAGGCTAGACATTCTTGCGCAATCTGGTCAGTTGGGAGGAGTGGCTATAGCCGATTGACTGATAAAGCTGTGTAAAAGGTCCAGCACCTTGGTGATATACTGGCTGGGGATCTCCTGGTTGTGCAGTATTCTTCTTACCTGAAAGATCATATCCTGCTGTAGCCATACCTGTCAACTGTACAGATTCTCACAGATTATCCAGATTCATGCCTCATATATCTGTTTGGTTTCCCTTAACATTGTGGTTTTCTAGCATATTTGCTGCAGATCACTCAGGGATGCAGTCAGGAAATAATGACAGAACATTAGAGTTTCAGACTTCACACCCTTCTTGACATCCATGCTACTACACACCCCTCTGTTATTCTATCAACTTTCTAACATTATGAGAGCAATATTTCAAATGTGTTCCTATAGTTGGGCCTTTATCCCACCATTATGTATGGCTTTGTCCAGATTTCTTCCTCTAAGAGATTGAGAGGTATGCTACTAGCATTTAATGGCATGGCCTTACATTTGCATTTTGTTGACTGTGTTATGTTGGTAGTATGGACCCCATGACATTCCCTACAAAGGCACTATGGGTGAGGCAAGGGCCTTTGCCAGAGGCCTGTAGGCCATGTGAGACTGATGCAGGCCATCTGTAGCAAGGCAGTGCGTTCTGTCACTCATATGTTCCCAGGCTGCCAGGCAGTGGACCCCCCTTGGGTGACAATGGTAAATAACAGAATGCACTGCTGTGTTACTAGGCACCCTATCGCTCTACGTATGTGAGCCAGACATCTGGACAAAGCCATGAGTGATGGGGTGACAGGCCTAAATATAGGGACCATTGTAACTATTGGTCTTACAAACCTAGAAGGGTGATACAATAACAGATTTTGCACTAGCATGCGTTTTTCTATAGGGTATGAAATCTGAGACACTACAGTCTATCATTATTTTCTGACTTTAGAATTTCATGGTTTGCCATGGATTTTTCAGACAACCACTATTTTGGAATACAGACACCACAAATATGATGCAAACCTCTGTACAGTCTGCAAAAGGTCCATACAGTTGGAAGGTATGTTAGGCACTGTGTAGGTTACTCCAACTTATGTACTGTTCATATGTGTGGCCCCTTGTACATGACCTGTCCAGCTTCCCGGCAGTAATAGATATTGACATCTGGACAGTGTGTACAACTCCCACCATAGGTGCAGCTGACATGCAAAATAGTTGACACTACAGTTTGTGGGACATGGCCCTGTCTACCACAGTACTGTTCCTAGGCCACTAGGACACAACACCCATGAGAAGTTGCTGGCCACATCCTGACAGTATTCCCCACACATATGCATAGCTCATTGACCCCTGTATATTGTGGACATGCAACAAGCTATCCTGTTGATTGGGACAGCCCTGGCAATGTGTGCTCTGCTGCTATTACCCAACAAACTTACATGTTACTACATTTCTATGGGAATATGGGTGTGGAGGGGCACACCTGTCAATGGTACTCATTTGCACAGACTGTGCTGATATTGGCTTTACATTTTGGTTCCATTAACGTAGTATTGTGCCCTGTCTTGGAGAATAGAGGCATATCACTACAGCCCACAGGTTAGATTGTAATGGCATACAACTGAGTTTCAGACTTATTACCCTTCAGAGCCTTACTGCAAATGCAAGACCTGCTGTGATATCACTGTTTAAGTCTGTAGGGGGATATTCCATCATTGTCACCATTTGTGGGCCTTTGCCAGACATTCCTTTATGGTTTTCTACAGATTACTTGCTGGGTGAGTCTGAGGGGTGAGTATGGGATCCCCACATTGACATCCATGCATGTGACCTATGACCCCCCCCCTTAGTTGCCCCCCCCCACATATACTGCAGTGGGATTTATCACCTTGAATAATACTGCATAGTGCGGGGAAGCCAGTATTGTGCAGACATTTCCTGGTATCCCACACAGCTGTCAGTTGTCTGCTGCTATCCCAGTAGGCCTCCCCATTCCCTTGCATGCATGCAGCATTACCATAGATATGCTACCAGAACATACTAATCCCTTCATTTATTGTTAAGAAGACTGAATTACCTTGTGCCTGTGGCAGTTGTGAGGATGGTGCTTGAGGACTACCTATGTTGGATGCACATAGTACACTGTCTATACATGGTAAGTTACAGGTAATGCGATGTGTGTGTCATCCATTTTACTGTGTGCGCGAGTCAGAGAGGAGTGTCAATCCCTGTGTCAGTGAGTGTGCTATGCTTTGCCTCTTTGCCAAGGCCTGGGCATACTGGGCATGCCTCCATCTGCCTACAGGGGAAGGCTCAGGGGCTTCCTCCTCTGAGTCCCTCTGTGCCTGTGGAGACCTTGGCAATAGTGGGGGGCTGTGTGGCCCTTCCCATGCTGTTCCTACTGCAGCTGTTTCCACAAGATCATATTGTGTAGCATGGCACATACTACGAACATGTGTGCACATGTGGCTGGAGAGTACTGCAAGGCTCCCACAGATATGTTAAGGCAGTGGAACTGTGACTTGTGTATCCCAAGCACATGCTCTATAATGATCCTGGTTTGTGTATGTGCCTCATTATGACATTCTTGAGTGGGTATGTGCACATTTCTGATGGGTGTTATAATCCACAGCTCCAGTGTATAGCCAGCGTCCCCCAATATATGGCCATATGGGATATCCCCACTGGTAAATGCCTGGTACAGCTGTGACGAATGCCAAATGTGGGAGTCATAATAGCTTCCAGGGCTGCCAGCGCACACATTCATGATAATGCCCTTGGCATTGCACACAACCTGGCAGTTGCTGGAGGGGAAGAACTCATGGTTTATGTAGACCCTACATTGTTGACCGGGTGTTGCTTTGATGTGGATGTGAGTGCAGTCCATTGTACCCAGTACCTCTGGGTATTCTGCTACATGGTGGAAGAGACACATATTGCTAGTCCTCTCCTCACAGGTGTTGGGGAAGTAAATGTGCTCACTGGCATGTGGTAGGATGGCATCAGGAACTGGTGGAGTACCTTGGATACAGATGCCTGTGAGACCCCCATGATGTCCCCAGTAGGTCTTTGGAAAGTACCTGTAGCTGGAATTGTTAAGGCTACATATACCTTGGTATCCACTGGGATGGGATCCCCTCTGTTGGCTTTAGGTCTGAGTTGAGGCTGGCACAGCTTGGTGATTTGTTGAAGTATGTCTCTGTCCACCCTGTAGTGCTCTACTATCTCCAGATCATGTAGTCCCTGGTAAGTTACCCTGAGTCTGAACTGTCTTCTCCTCCTCGGTCTGAGGCAGTTGTCAGCATTATCCTCTTACCCCCTCTGCCTCTAGCACGTACTGATGGATCAAAGCAATGGCAGCCCCTAACATTTTTTCAGTTAAAATTCTCCTGCATGTGTACAGCAATGGTGCAGAGTCTGTGGGAAGAAACAGACTGAAATGTGTTTGCATAGTTTATACTGTTGTGCTGCAGATGCTGCCTGTATGATTGGCTGACTATGATGCATTCCAACTACCAGCTATGTTATTTGTACTTGATTGCTTTTATTATGCTAGTTCTCTTTTTTTTTTCTTTTTTTTTTCCCCATCCCATTTCCACCCCTTTTAAGCCCCAAAGCGAGCCATGCAAACCCAGTGCCCAAATGTAAACAGTCCTGCTATTTCCGGGTTTTTGGTTTTTTGTTTTAGACCCAGTGCATGCCACACAAACCCATTTGGCTAAGGTAAACAATGAGAAATAGTCCTCCCCTTGTCACGAACATGCTCTTCATTTCATGGCATAAGTGTCAATACAGCCTGAGACACACCCCCTTGCTTAGCTGTGCTTAGCTAAGCTCAACTGGGAGCCGTGGAACTCCAATGTGCCCACACCAAGCATGACATATCCCCTTTTCATGTCAGCTCCTTCTCCTGCTTATGGCACTGCCTTATAGCTCCTACATGGTTAGGTGCAGTTTGGCACTTGTCTCCTTTTTGTGATTCAGTAAATTTCCCTGATTATCATACCTCACTGCCTTAGTCCCTAGTTACAGTACTAGACCAGAGCCTTTCCCTTTAGCAACCACTGTTCCCTGCTATTAATTTGATTCTGCATGCCATAGACTATAATGGCAAAATGCAGATTTCACTTAGTATTGCCCTTTCACATTTTTTTATTTTTATTTTAGGCACAATCCCATTTGAGTGCCGCTGCCCTATGCTTAAACAGCTGAGATTGGCCAAAAAAAAAAAAAACTTTGATTTTTTTATAATTTTGAAACACTTTTCCATGCCAATGGCCATATATTTGGCCATTGGCATGCCTAAGAATTATAATACAGGCTTTACTTTGAGCTGTCATCCCTCCATTTTGATTTTTGCAGAAATGTATTCGACTAGTAGCCGAATACATTTCTGCATGCTACGCTATTCTGCCATGGATACCTGCCTGCTTACTGGATCGCTAATTGACATCATTTGCATCTTTTTTAACAGCAAACGAGGTCATTAGCATAATCCAGTCGTGTCCATGAGAGAATAGTGTTAGCAGGTTCATGCATGTCCCCAGGCTTGTATACTGGATCGCTCAGTGGCCATATTCCTTGTAGGAGTGACTACACTATTCCTGCATGGAAAAAAAGCTTTATTGAATCCCGGGGATTATCTTCCAAAAAATAAGGCATATACTACATCATAGAAGTCCAACCCCCTTATAGCTCATAGGCACTTGATGGCCTCACACTCCTGGCTTTATAAGTGAATTTGTAAAGAAGAAATATACTGCCTAGGAGCAGCAAGTTAGACTACACTGCTGTGACCAGCATTTTGTGCTTTCCTTACAATAAAATATTGGACAGACTTACAGGTGGTTATTTTTTTTTTTGAGGTTGGGGTAAGGATAATGTTGTTTATGTTTCTGGTACCAGACAGGTTGATGTATGTTACTGTGTTATATTTGTTCTTTCAGTGTCATCTTACCCTAACATCTGAGTGTTACACAGAAGGCAGCTGCTGTTGGAAGGTAGGGGTGAGTAGGAAGGCTGTATAAATGTATAACTGTAGCACTTGGAATTTATGACAGTTGCCATCTCTGCCCTCACTTTCATCCCAATCTAACACCCAAGAGATACACATAAGATGACTGTCTTTTTGGGGGGCAGGCATAGGAGGCAAGCACTATTCACATATATGAGTTATGTATCTTCACAAATATGTCTTCTCAGTTTATTGTAAATGCTACTTTATCACATTTGAAAAATAAACTTGAAAATAATTTATTTCTTCTGTGAAAAAAAAGAGTGAATTTCTTTCCTTTTTTATGATTTTTGTTTATGCCTTCATTGGAACAAAAGGTTAAAAATGCTCTAAAATGTATCTTGTAGCATTTAACTCCATGACTTAATTCAATTATTTTCTACACAGTTATTATAGTGTAGTGCTGGCCAAATAGGATGTGTTGATACAGACAAAAGTAAAGTTAAAGAGTAAGACCGAATTTCTTTTGTTACTCGTGATTTTGTTCAGGCCATCACTGGATGAAACTGTTGTTTAAAAGAAAAGGATCTAAAATGCACCTCCTGGCACAGTTAAGTTATTTCTTCAATAATTATTACAGACAATTCTTGGCCAGTTAGAGCATTGACAGGTTGCTGGAAAAAGCTGAAAAGTAAGACAAAATGTGAAAATAGGAAGAAGAAAGTAATGTGGATGGTTTGGGAAAGCCAGGATGGGGGGAAACATGGGGAATCACTGAAAGATATGTGGGGTGGGGGCTTGTGGGTGGTGAGGGGTTGCCATGGAACTTTTTGTTTAGGACACCATTTCATTGAAGGCCAACTCCATACATAAGGCTGTAATGTAATATCATTAAGCAATAACCCACACCTGGGTGTGGGGAATGCTGGATTTACCCATGGCTGGTGTGGTTTGGTCACAAGGGCGAAGCCCGAGTGGCCAAGCAAAGACAACCGTGGGTAAATCCAGCATTACCCACACCCAGAAGTGGGTTATTGTTATTATACAATGACATTATTTAAGAAAAAAATACTTACTATTCTGAAATAATGGCATTGTATAATGCCTCCGTGCTGCCCTTCTGCAGCTGTCTGGTATTCTGTGGCAGTTCTCATGTACTGTGCATGCGTATGCTTACGCAGTACATCAAAGCTGTAAGTGGAAGCAATGGAGAAAACAAGATCTCTGTTGCTTTTTAAAGGAGTTTAACATAGCGAGATAGCTTTAAAAAAAGCAACGGAGATCTTCCTTTCTCTGAGAGGAAGATCTCCGTTGCTTTTTTTAAGCTATCTCACTATGTTAAACCCATTTAACATAGCGAGATTGCAGCAATGGAGCTCTTTCGTTCTCCGATGCGGTAACAAAAAATAAAAGTGAGAGACTTATAATAATGGAAAAAGTCCGGGAGACCAGACCTTTTTCCATTAGTATAAGTCTTATTTACAACGGGTACACTGACCAATCATCATGCATGTTTTGGAATATTAATGGGGGAGTCATTGTATAATTGCAAATAAACTCTAGTCAATGTGAATGTCTATCTGAAGGTTCAGCAAAGTTGGTGAGGTACACAGGTCTGCTGTAATGTAACAGCATTGCAGGTAAAATTCTTCCTGTGTGTACTACTATTAGAACTTTCTAGCCTGAACTAAAGGGTTGCTTAGGAGTGGTATCAGTAGCAGGAGGATAATTAGACTGGGAGTGTCCAGAGGTCCCCAACTTAAAACTTGCCGAGGGGCCTCCACAATGCTAACACTTACCCTGAGAAATGTTACTCTGCACTGGTATGTTGAAAGGCTCAGAAGGCAGACAATGGATTTTAATAGAAAGTGCATCTACGGTGAATAAAAATACAATGATTATAGAAGCTACTTTCAAAATTATTAATGGAGTTCTGTTTACTATATGCTGCTAGGCTACTCAGGATAGTAAATAATACATTATTTTTTAGATATCCTACAGTCTGCTGTTTCAAAGTATTATAAGCTTACATCAGTGGGGACTGCTCCTCTGAAGGGTAAGATGCAATCCCTTCACAAAAAATAATTTCATCTTATTTTGTCCCATGCATTATTATAACAATAGTTTGCATTATAATGCTTATTTGGGAGATATAACCACATTTAGGATTATCAAACAGCTTAGTTTATTCTTCCAATTAGGATCTAATTAATAAATGGAAACTGAATAAAATTCAATGCATATATAAATCCATCAAGTGGTGTTAACATTTATAAAAGTAAATATCAGGAAAAACAATTCAACAAGTGATAACCGTGAGCAGGAAGGAAGTAAAGGAATCTGGTTTCATGGACTTACGTTTTCCCAGTAACAATTTATTTCCTCTCATTTGGATTAAGAGTTCAGTTCAGTTCCTTGCAGCTGTCAAATTACATTATCTTCCTGTGGTTGTACCTGGAAATGTATGAGCCCTGATTGCATGTGCCAGCATTATTTATATGAAGTATTACTTATGATTATTACAAAGAAATTTGCTGTAAGATATCAATGCTAACAGCAAATGTCTTTGTTAATAGTCATAAGCAGCTATATCAGCTACCTGGAAAGTTTTTGCTTAAGGTGGAGAACACAATTCTCTGTGTTTATTTTCTAGTTCAGACTGGTAAACCTCTGAGTATAGCCTAAAAGGAAGTACACATAATACTTATAAGTCAGTATAGAGATCAGCAATATCATATACCTTACTAGCAACCTAATTTCAAGTATGCCTTCAAAACATGCAGGCATTCACACAAGACCTAATGATTCTTGACGCATGAATATAGTAAGAAGGCATCAAGTCTAACAATACAGAGACATGGATATTTCTAGAGCTGTTTTAGCCACAAGAAATTCTGTGTCACATGGGTAAATGAGGGTCAGGCAGGGGAAAAAAAACTACAAGGTCTTAAGGGTGCTTTAGGATATATGTATGGGTGCTAAATAGAGCCCCAAACTTCAGGCACGAGTGTGCTTTAGGATATATATATGGCTGCTAAATAGAGCCCCACACTTCAGGCATGAGTGGACAGTAAAGTGAGAACAGAACAGAATATCTTAACTGTCACTTTGCAAATAGGTGACAGAAATAAAAGTCAAATATTGAAGTAAAGTTACCCTGTGAAGATATTTGGGGAAATGTCATGCTTCAAATACAGAACCCCAGCTACTGTCCCTTAGTCGTCTATGTTATCATCGGAGATGCATTTCACCATCACAGTTAGAGCTGCCCTGCCTTGCCTTGCCTTGCATGATGGGAGACTTCCTAGTGTCATATATCTACTTATGCAGCCTGTAAAAGCTGATATCCAACACATTTTAATAAGCTATATTGAAATATTCCATCTGTTTTAGATTTCATGTTTATTCATTTATTTGCTAATCAGGCAAATGAGCTTGCCCTTTGACTTCTTTTCAGCCGTGACCTCAGCATGAAGCAAGAATTTGTAAAATGAGTTAGAGTACATACAATAATCTAATCAATGTTAAAGGAAATAACAGCACACTTGATATTTAGAAGCCACAGTGCTGTATACTTTATCTATAGTCTTTTGTACACGAAGTAACATTTGCTGAATATTTAGAGAGCATTACTCAGTCTGAAAACTGTTTGTGTCTTATGTATGCAGAATGTATGCTCAGCAGAATAGTCTCAGCTGCCAGAAAAGAAATTCTTAACTTCTGAAGTTTATAAATTGTGAAGAGAGAGATTTTTTTTTTCTGGAAAAACAATCCAGCTTCCATATTTGTAGCTACTATAAACAATATGAGGTAAAAGACAATGTTTACTAAACTCCTATCCTTATGATAAGTACATATACACAACGATTGTGCAAAGAATCTTCCATATCTCTGAAATTTTATAAGAAAACTAAAAAAAAAAAAAAAAAAAAAAAAACTATCAGACTTGATCCATATGAAAAATGGTAAAATGTCCATTCCAGTAGGTATGAATGCATTGTAATTATATTTTTGTTCATTCTTAGCCCACAGCTTTCTGTCATAGAGGGATAAAGTCCTGACTACAGCCCAGGTAACTCAGGTTCAATCAGTTGCTCAGGTGTTTAGGGTGCTTGAGGGGAGAGAGGGATTGCCATGCCCATCCTGGGAAGGGATGGTAGGTGTGTGGATATACCTTGTGACGGTCACTGGTAGAGGCTGGAGACGTAGCCACAGGAGTGTAGTCCAAAGAAGGGAGAAAGGTGGATGACCTGGCTGAGCTACTGCAGAGGTAGGATGAAAAACTGTATGTTTGTATTGAATCCCTGCTACTTCGATAATATCACGGTATCACAGGGATGGGAGAAGTAATGGGATAGACCAAAAAAAGATTAAGTTCTCTTGCTGATGGCTGATGTTTAACAGTATGATCCCCCAGGATGTCTTTATGTTCTGTGCTGGCCCCAACTCAAACTGGAATAGTTTGGGGTGCAAGGTACAGCAGGTAGACCAGGCGATGGAGGTAAGACACTGAGGACAGCCACAGGATAGAGCAGGGGAGCAAAAAGAGCTTAAAAATCTTTATCATGCCAGGTGATACTGAACATTGCTGACAGAATGCAAAGAAACAAATGATCCCACGTCACAAATCAGACAGTGCATATTTTAGCTAGTGGAGTAGGACTGGCTAGTTCAGTTTTTCCTATTCATTATTCAAGGTCCAGTTCTATCAAATCCCTTTACTACAATGTCCTTCTATGAGCAACACCTGCCTCAGGGTCTTTATAATTATTCCTTAAAAGGGCGCACAGATATTTGCTTGGTTTGAAGAAGGAATGAAGGAACAAAGGAAGAAACGAACAATGAGCAGAGGTGCAGTGTTAGATTTATTCAAGACACCCATAAGAGTCGCGTCGTTACAATGTGTAATGGTCAGTTGGAGAAAGAACAATCAAATACATACTTTCCTTTACAGGACAAGGCTAAGCACGTATAAGTTCTTCAAGTGCTCATAGAATCGTCTTGTTTGCAAGGAGAGACTGAAGGGAACATGGATTTTAAATGGTACATAGCAGAAGCTATTAATGCAAGGGGATATTCATACCTCTCAACTGTACAGATTTTCGGAGAATGTCCAGATTCTGACCTCATATTTTTCATCTGTTTTTCATAAAATTGCATTTTTCTGGCAAATTAGTGGTACATCATTAAAACTGAAGCTTGAAAGTAATGACAGACTTTTGAGTTTTAGACTTCATATCCTTCAGAAAATTCTTGCAAATGTGAAACCTGCTATTCTTCTGAGTTTGTAAGAGCAATATTTAAAAAGTGTCCCTATTTTTGGGCTTTTGTCCCACTTTTATTTATGGCTTTATCCAGATTTCTTGCTCTAAGATGTTGAGAGGTATGATCATGAAGTTATTGTGTACACTATCCAATGCATTTTATAAGTATTTTTCTAAGAAACACTTGTTTTTTTTCCTTTGAAAAGTTATATGTTTTTCTCTAGGAAACACGTATGTTTTTAGAATTTTTTACTGTAACAGTGGATTTTACCTCAGTGAATGCTTGAGTAAGTTATTTGCAATTTAATGTTTTTATTTTACATATTGTGTTAGTAGTATCTGTTTGTCATTGGCAGGATTTGGTGATTTTAGTGTTTAGTGTAGTTTTCTATATCTCAGAACCTGTTTTGAGTCTGCCTTGAAATTTATAGACTCATTCAAGCTCTGCTTCCAAGCTTAGAGACTTCCTTTGCAGCTGGATCTAGGGAGCAATTACCAGTCTCTTCAAATTTTCCTTCCCCCATCCATAAGAAGAAGAAAGTTGTCAGGAAGTCTTTGGGTGACAGTCAAGCTCCTTCTTTGCTTCAGCTGCAGACAGGTGACTGTGCTATGGCTGACCTTGTTTTCTCAGACCACTCATACTTTTTCCCCTGTTCCTCTGGTATCCTCCATGGGCAAGGGAGTAGCATCCTTGTCAGTCTTGGGGGAAGAGATAGATGTAAGTGTATAACTTGGCAAGGAAGAGTAGCTTGTACCCTGCTTTGGGTCAGTCTTTTTCCAGGAATTCTATCAGGAAAAGAAAACAAAAAGTAAAAAAAATATGGTTTCTCCTGTCTCTGTTTGTATGGACAGGGAAGACTTGCTGGGATTTGTCAGATAACTGATTTCTGCTTTCACTGTGCCTGTTTCCACTTATGGTAAGAAAAGAAAAAAGTCCCCTCCTCTTTTTTTTTGACACAAATTTTCAGTCAGAAGAGCAGGGACTGGAGGAAGAATGTAGTGCTTTAGGGCTTTCTTCTCAAGCTGAAGACTTTTATTCTAGTAAAAGTGTAGCTTCAGATTTCCCTCCAGAAATCTTATCTAAAATTAAAGAAGTTTTTTAATGAGAATAGAACAATATTTCTATTGCCCAGCCAACAGCTGGACATTCATCAGCCTGCAGCTGTCCCACCTGTTTTATGTGCTTTGAAAAATGTTTTCCCGATAGCTTACAATTTACCTGACAGACAACCTCCTGCTTCTTGGAAGTCTGATAGGTACCTCAGACTAACAAATATTTTCTTTTGAACTGAAATGCAGATCCTGTAATGATTTCTTTAACCACAACTGCTTCTGCTAGACAAGTAGTTAATACTAACCCCATTCCATCTGACAAGGATGAGAAAGCTTTTGACAAATTTGAGAAGGAGGTTTATTCTTCAGCTACTTTAATTCAGAATTTTAAAGTATCAGGTTCACATGAAGTTTTTATCTTTTTGTGGTCTATCCTATTACTCCTATCTCCCTCCCTGGGGTACTGTGGTATTATCTAAGTGGAGGGAATTCAGTGGGAACATACAGTCTTTTAAGAATGTAAACAAGTTAACAAGTAATCTTCTCTCTTGAGGTGAAAATTTTGAATGCCTCTTTTTGTCTGATTCTCATGTAATTAAACATGCCTTAAAGTGATCTTATGGGATGTCCATCGGAACACTGATCATCCCAAAGCCAAATCCCAGAATACTGAGTGCAGCACACCCAAAAACACACCAACACACTTCCAGCAAAGCAGCCACAAAATACTGAAACTCCCTACCTCTGGTGTCCCATGAACAAGTAGTAACATGGGTCTTGGGGGGGCAGGTTCAGATGTCAATAATGCAGTACTTCTGTGTTCTGAATTTGGTGTGCTTTATTTGAGATTGCTGGATTTGGCTTTGGGAGGATCAGTGTTACAATAGATCCTATTGATACTGTCTCCAAGGCTTCTGCTTCTGGGTCAGTCATGAGAAGATTTGCTTGATTATGTTCTCAAAATCTACCTGTAGATGTTAAAACAGAAATTTTAAATTCTCTTCTGGACAAGGAAGTTCTGTTTGGCCCCTCTGAAGCTGTAGTACTTAAAAGATTTGATGAGAGTGTAAAGTTGATTCAAGGGGTGATCTAAATCTTCCAGCCTTCATTTTTTAAGGCAAATAGAAATTTTCCTTCCAAATCAGCTCCCTTTTTCAAAAAGCAAATCAAGAAACCAGATGCCAACAAACATGATTTTAAAAAAGCAATGGTAAGGAAGCTCCTAAAAGAAAGGGAAAGCCCCTCAAAATTAAGGGACGTTCAAAAGGTCAGATTGACTATTGGCCTCTTTAGCCTCCCCCAGCCAAACTCACACACACTGGCAATCTCTCTCTCTCTCTCTCTGGGTGTACATCTTCCTTTGTGACATCACATTGTTTCAGACAAGTGGGTTCTGAAAGTCATTCAATAGGGATAAGCTTGGCAATGGAAATCCTTACCGTCTTGCCCTGTAAACCAAATCCTCCAATTTCCACCAGTTCTGTAGCAAATGTTACCTTAGGGAATAGTAGAACCAGTACATGTCTCCTAGATGGGCCCAGGGTTTTATTCAAAGATTTTTCAGGTACTAAAGAAAGAGAGGTGCTAGACGTCCCCTTTCTCAATCTTTTTCTCAGGCTTCGAAAGTTCAAAATGTTATGCCTTCAGAACCACTTACTTCTTGTCCTTTCACTAGGTTTCATGTCAAAGTTAGACTTAAAAGATGTCTGCTATCATATTCACGTTGGTAAACCTTTCAGATGCTTCTTAAGATTTTCTGTATCTGGCTTACACTATCAGTTCCCAGTTGTACGTTTTGGACTATTCTCCACTCCAATGGTATTTACAAAGTTTTTGGTTCGATAATTGCTTATTGCAGACTTCAAGGCATTCACATTTTTCCCATATTTGGACAATCGTGTTATATTCACAGACTCTTTTTCTAGGTGTCTAGAGTCTTTTGCAAGGGTTCAGAATCTCCTACTCAGTTAGGGCTTTCAAATGAACAATTTTCTCTCATCCCTTATCACAGAATAGTTTTCTTGGGATATCTGCTAGATTTGGCCCTAGAAAGAGTTTTTTTTTCCTCTGGGGAAAGTAGATATGCACCAAAAGATCTTCTTGAGTTTTTCCAGTCAAAATCTGGTATCTGCCAATGAATTTCCTGGGATACTGGGATACGTAGTTCCTATGATTCTTATGATTCTGTTGGGCAGACTTCACATAAGAAAGATTCAATGGTACTCAGGTCAGTCGGGACTCAGCATTTACATCCTTTATCTTTTCAGATCCCCACATTGGGGGTTGTAAGCATATATGTTCTTTGGTGGGTAGCCCAGTTATTTCAGAACTCAGGTCTTATATTCTCCCTTCCACTTCCTCTTCAGTCTGTTACTATAGATGCTTTAGATGTGGCATAGGGAGAGGTTTCCAAAGAAATGAATGTGGAACACAACACAGACACAATCACATAAATGTCAAATTGATGATGGCAGCAATACATGGCTTGAAAGTCCTATATCATCTCTGTTCTCCAGGATTTCTGCAAGTTTTCAGAGACAACACCACATAGCTGTGGTGCATAAACAGAGGTGGTGGGTATCAGACCATATCTCCTTTGCAGGCCTGCTATGACAGCCTGAGAAGTAGCAACTCAGCTCAGTTTGACTCTTTAGGCTTCATGTATTTTGTCAGAGCAAAACATTGTAGCAGACAATCTAAGCATAACCTGGACAGACCCTCATGAATGACCTTGGTCTTCCAAGAAATTATCTAATTGTGGGAAACACCTTAAGTAGATCTGTTTGCCTCCTCTCATAACACTCAATTTAAGAAATTGTGCTTCAGTCCTTGCAAACAGCTGTGGAGGACAGACACCTTCTCATTCCCATGGATAGGAAGGTTTCTGTATGCTATTCCATCCTTTTCACTGATAGCCTGGGTTCTTCTGATGATCCAGAAGAAATCCTCAGAGATTGTGGTGGTGCCTCTGGTTCCTTCAGGTTTCTTACCCACTATCAAGGTTCATTTGCCATCCATTTTGGTTTATCTTCCCCTGGATCCCCCCTTTTACCTGTTCTCAAGTCAAGGAGTTTTTAAAAGGTGTTTTATATATATCCGTTCACCTAGAAAACAGGTGGGTGCTTCCCAGGATCTTAACTTTGTGCTTGAAAAGCTTACTCTTTTTGAATTTGAACAACCTCATCAAGCTGATTTCAGGTTTTTAGCTTGTAAGACAATTTTACTCTTTGCTCTGATTTCTGCTAGAAAAGTATTTGACTTGCAAGTTATTGTGGTGAGTCAACCCTATCTCATTTTTAATAAGAACAGTGTTTATTTGAGAAATGAGCCTTCTTTTATGCCTCAAGTAGTCTCAGAGTTTACTTTGAGCAAGTCTATTAATCTCACTGCCTTTCTTCCTGAGCCTCAAAACAAGTGAGAAGAAATTATTCATAGTTAAGATGTCTGCAGGTAATTCAGATAAGGTCTATATTAGATCACCAAATGCTTATAAAAGCCAATGGTGATTCATCGACCCTATGTATGCGAAAGCTTATAATGTGGAAGTGTCAGAACAGTGATTTTTAAAAAATCGCTGTTCCAAAAAAAAAAAAAAAAAATTCAAACATTACACTAAGGTGGGGGCTGCTCCCCCCACAGCCCCGCTACTTAAATATACCAACTCCGAGACCGCACTACAGTACCAAAAATGGCAAAGTACTGAAGTGGCCAAGTGAATTCTTTCCCAGGGAAAGAATTTGCTTAACAGCCGCTTTGATATTTTACGTTTTCACCCTTTTCTGTAAAAGTTGCAGACTCCAAATCTGACCTCAAGGCAGTGACAAGTGGAGTGCCACAGGGTTCCATCCTGGGACCTCTCCTGTTTGGTATCTACTTCTCTGAAGTACAGGCTAACACAGAAGGCCTCTGGCTGACAAAGTTCGCAGATGACTGCAAACTAGGAGCCATAGTCAAGTCCCCAAATGATGTGGTCATCCTACAGAAGGGCCTCACTGAGACAGATGCCTGTTGTCAGAGCCATGGCCTCAAGCTCAATGCCAAAAAGTGCAGTGTCATCCCCTTTGGTAAAAACTCTGTACCCATGAACTACCACATAGGCAGCAATCTACTTAATACCGAATGCGTGATAAGAGACCTTGGGACCCAGGTGGACAGTAGTCTCTCCTTTGATAGTCACATCGCCACAGTAGTCAGGAAGTCCTTCTACGTGGCACACCTCATCATAAAAGGGTTCTCATCCAGGAAAAAAGAGGTCATTGTTATGCTCTACTCATCACTCATTAGACCATTATGGAGTACAACGCCCCTTTTGGAATGTACCTCACAAGACATCTGCAGTAGCTGAAAAGGCCACAGAAGTACCTCACAAAGAGGATTACTGGCCTCAAACAAATGCCCTACACTGACCGCCTCAAAAAACTCCAGCTTTACTCCGTAGCATATCGCCTACTCCGAGGTGATCTCTGCCTAACATATAAAGCTATGTCAAACCCAGAGCTGTTGGACATGCTACACCTAAAGAAATCCCAATCCCTCCAAGCTACACACTCTAGAGACCTAAACCTTGTCACCACAATAAACAGGACACGCTGGAGGGATAGATTCCTGTCTCAGAGACTTCCTATACTCTGGAACAAGCTACACATCTATGTCAAGCAAAGTTCTTCATTATCACTCTTCAAGAAAAATCTTGATGAGTGGATGGGAAATAGGAAATACACCCCGGGGATCACTTCTGTGTCTCTGCTGGACAGTGGCACAGGAAAATAGCTTTCTTGGGTGGCGTAAGCTATGGTACCTTGCTGGCTAGGCTTGCATAGGCCCTTGGGCCAATAACCTAGTACCTACCTATGAACCTTTGAACCTATGACCAAGACGTCTGGGTCTATATTAGATCCACGAATGCTTAACTGTTTGAATCGCTAAAGGTCGACCTTTAGAGATTGAACAGTTAAGCATTCGAATTCCTTTAAAAATTAAAAAAACAAAAAAAATTGCACGTCAAAAAAACCCCAAAAACTAAAGTGTTTAAGCAGGAGGGGGCTGCACCCCCCCTCCATCCCCTACTTAAATATACCAACTGCAAGATTGCTCTACAGTGTAGGGAATGGGAAATTTCCCATTTCCGCACTGTAGTTCACTGAAGTGCGATCTCAGAGTTGGTATATTTAAGTAGCGGGGAGGTGGGGGTTGCAGGGGGCTTGCCCCCCTGCTATAACCCTTTCCTTCTATTTGTTTTGTTTTTTAATTTAATTTATTACAACTTCGAACGTTTAACTGTTTGATCTGTAAAGGTCGACATTCACAGATTTGAACATTTAAGCATTCATCGTAATATAGACCAATTCAGATACTTACTAGAAAAAAAAATAATCCTATGGGAAAGCTGATCGCCTGTTAGTCTCCTATGAAGATAAGAGGAATGGGCAACTAGTGTCAATGCAGAAAATTTCTAGATGGTTGTCACATATTTTTTTTTTTTGCTGTTCTCACCATAACAAGCCACTTCCAGGCAAGGTTTGAGCCCATTCCACAAGGGCTTTAAATTCTCCAATGGCATTTTGGAAAGAGATTGACTATAGGAGTATTCTAGAGGCAGCAAATTGGTCCTCAGTACATACTTTTACAAAACATTACAAATGAGAATCCTTTTCCAAGTTCAGAACAGGCTTTGCTTGGACCATTCTTCAGGATCACATGGATTCTTAATTTCTTCCACCTCCTCTTTCATTTCCAAGCTATGGTAGTCTACCAAAATAGTTAAGGCTACTGCAACAGTGATCTACTGTTGAACATGGTACAGCAGTGTAAGTAAATTACCATAACATTAGATGTTCTGATAAGTCACTGTTGCAGCAGCTGTCCCCTCCCTCCAGCACACTTTCTGTAGTTGGTGCTGTTTTGCATTGTTAGGATGTGTTGTTTATACCCCTGTGTATATAGTCACTCTTATTTTACACTTCCTAACATGTTTCCTTTCAGAGCTATTACCAAGGGGTAAGAAAGCTTTATAGCTTTTGGCACTCTGTTTTTTATATGCTGCAGTGCTTGAGCTCCTGGCATTTAGAGCACTTGGAAGGTGGCCTTAAGCTTTGAAAAGCTGTCCAGTTGGTCATGAAATAAGGGATCTAGGGACCCAAGTAGATAGCCAGCTTTCCTTTGATAACCATGTTGCCATAGTGGTTAGAAAATCCTTCTATGTGACCCATCTGATCACGAAAGGGTTCTCATCAAGATCTAAGGATGTAATGGTGCCCCTCTACTCTTCCCTCATCAGACCCATTATTGAGTACAATGCACCAATTGGAATGTACCTGGTTAGACATCTCCAGCAGCTGGAGAGACCACAAAGGTACCTAACCAAGAGGATTACTGGCCTCAAACAGTTGCCCTATGCAGCACGATTGAAAAAGCTAAGACTGTTCTCTGTTGCATACTGCTTTCTGAGAGGCGATCTCTGTCTAACGTACAGAGCCATGTCCAACCCAGAATTGTTGAACATGCTCCATCTTAGCAAAACCAAATCTACTCAAGCTACACACTCTAGGGATATAAACCTCAACACAACAATGAATAGAACATGCTGGGGGGATAGATTCCCTTCGCAGAGACTTCCCTTACTATGGAACAGGGTCCCGATCTACATAAGACAGAGCCCCTCACTATCACTCTTCAAGAGGAACCTTGATGAGTGGATGGGTAACAGAAAGCTCACACCGGGGATCACATCAACAGCATTACTAGATAGGGGCCAAGGGTACTAGCTGCTAGTACAAGGGTCTAGGAAACTACTAAAGGGGTGGTGAATACCGCACAACGTGGTTGGGCTAATATATGCCTTCGGGCAGACAGCCCAGTGCCAACCTATGAACCTATGTCCTTGGTAGGATATAACTCAAATAGTTCAGAACTTTTGGAAGTTTCAGGAAGCTAATGATTTGCTTACTCTTCCAGTAGACAATATTACCACCTTGCTGCTATATCTACTGAAGGTTTGGAGTTTATAGATATAGTCTCTTCTGTCTACAAAGTCACTAAGTAACCAGAGCCATAAAATACATGTTAAGATGGAGGGTAGAAATGTGCATGCTATAGTCAATGTATGCCACAGTAAGGAAGAACAGGGCTGGTCTTAACAACTGTCGGGCCAATTTGAACCATTTTGGTGCCCCCTTCAGCTAACCATGCCACCACACCACTTATCACACCCCTACCACAGACTCCTTCTATTTTCTGGCCTCCTGGATTTAATATTAGTTCAAATTAGATATATTACTGCATATTAAAAATGAAATAATATATTTATTTACTATCTTACATTCGCATAGCAAGGGTGGGGCTAAGGGGGCATGTGTGCTGGGCATAACCTGTTACAGTGTGCAAGCTAAGTGCCATTCCTGCTTTCTTTTTGCACCAGTATTACAGAAATGCCAGTACAGAAAGCAACTTCATTATGCTATTGCTTGCTGGTAGGGAGGGGCATGTGCTTCAGACTGCTGCAAGCAGTCTATCAGAGTGTTTTTTTTTTGCTCTTCCAATGAAGATCAGGAAGACCTGATAGGGAAGGGGTGTGCTTGGATGGGGGTGTGCACTTCAGACTGTGTTTCCTTTTTTTTTTTGACTCCTCACTATGAGCAAGGGTTGGGGGTGCTATTTCAAGCACAGGGTGCTGGGTGAGCCAGCTATCCCTCTACTACCTTGTTTTATAAAAAACATAACACTGAACACACAGTGCTATTCTGAAGTAAGCTCAATTGAAATATGAAACCTGATAAAACCTTCTGAATCATCACAGACCCCAACTTTAATGTCCATGCCTAATTTCCTTGGATGCCACGAAAACCTGATTGTGGGGACATGGTGGGGGGGGCAAAAAGAACATTTAAACTGCATTATGTATTCTCATATTAAAGTACCTATTTCTTCTTTCATGGGTTTACTCTCACCTCCTGCACTTACTCTGAGCTGTTGAAGTCCCTTACCTAGATAATTCTCATACCTTGCTGCAGCCATAAAACAGATTAACTTCTTGAAAATGATTGATAATAATGACAGTAATATCAGGTCTCTCCTTAAAAATGGCATTGATGACACACTACCACACTTCTAATGCACATAAGTATTTCTGAAAGTTTATTTTTATTTATTTGTTTGATAACAGGTAAGTGGACTAATGCTTGCAAATCATTTCCCTACATCACTCAAGCCACAAGGGCAAGCAGCATGTTTTGACAGGTGGTAAGAAATTAAAATACCTTAAGGAAACCCACATGGATGTGGAGAGAACAAGCAAAACTCACGTAATTTGTTCAACTCTCTCAATTACACTTCTCAAAATTCCTCCCAGTCCAACCCAACCATTTTCTGCTTTTAAGTTTCAGTTTGCCTGCCCCACTATGGTACCCTTGCAGTACCTTGAGTCAAACTATTTCTGTTGCTGCTTTCATGTTTTAGCCAAGTAGTATAATTTTCTATCCATCTCATCCTCCCTCCACTCAACATGCACACCTTGTATTTCACTTCCAAGATTATTTTGGTCCAACCCACACCTGCAGCAAGCATTTCTTTGCCAGGCTGTTGAAATGGTAACATTCTGTCATACGTCTTGGTCATTAGTCATTACCTCATATCACAGCATCTGCTCTTGTTTTGTTTGTGCTTATTAGTGTTTGTTTTCACATGGCCTGAAGCTGATTATCCTACAGTTATTTTTTAAATAATCATACTTATTAAGAACCAGCTGTATACGCACATCAACAAGAAAAGCAAAATAAAACACAGTACCTCTCTCAGTCCTCATACTGAACACAGTCTTCCTATTTTCTGCAACAGTAAATGAATGGTTAATCAGACCTCAGTTTTGGGTTGAAAACCCTGTTGGGTACTCAGCAACAGCAACTTACAGTTACTATGGGATAATGAGCAGCTAACACTGTCAGTCATACAAGTGCAATGAAATTGCAGTATCAATAATACTATACTAGTCACTAGTGCAATGAATGACAGGAAATGTAGTCCGCTTCACAAGTGAGATACACAGGTACTGCAGAAGCAAGACTACAGGTAGGAAAATACCTTATACTTAGCTGTAGTGACTCTTAGACAGCCTTGTGGGCCACATAAGACATAATGATCAGGTCCCTATTAAATAATTGAACGACTGAAAGTTTGAATGTCATATGGCCAACACCATATGATCGGACTTTCAAAAGTTTGAAGGTTACAAAGAACGGCTCCATACGGCACAGAATGGGAAAATTTCCCTTTTCTGCACTGAAGTGCGGTCTCGGAGTTGGTATATTTAAGTAGGGAAGGTGTGGGGGGTGCAGGTGGGCTTGCTCAGAGCATTCAGGTAAGTTTTTTTTTTAATGTTTTGTTATATATTCGATGTTTCAAACTTCGCTCATATGTTATTCGACATATGAAGTTCGAAGTTTTGAAACTTCGATTATATAACATAGACCCTAATGATCATGCCACAGTCCAGTGCAGGGGCCCCTGTGGGAGCAGGACCCTATTGCGCCAAATAGGTCCAATTGGCCTAAGGCTGGCCCTTTAGAGGAAAACAGACCAGTTAATTGCAGTTGATTCTGGGTGGTTCCTCCAGCCCTAAGACCTGGACATGTGTTTCACATGAAACCCCTGGCTCACTGCAGCTGGTAACTTAAAAAATACAAAAGGATTTTACAGTTTTTGTCTAAGATTTAGTATATGCAATTACAATTTTGCATGAGAGAAACAAAGTTGTTAGATCTTCTTGATTTCTTGCGAGCCTCAAACAAAACATGAATGGCCTTAAAAATTAACCTCGATAAAAGTAACATAATTATATTTTTAAAAGTTTGTTGATATTTTTTACAAATATTTCAATAAGTTGTATTGCATATCTCTATCATAATTCCCAGGCTGTGGTTCTAATTCCATAAAGTACAGACAATGAGAAACTAAGCTATTTTGCTAAATACTATAGAGTCCTGTACAAACAGACTTGGGAAGAGCATGGCATGAAGTGTCAGTCTACTTTGTCATTTCCAGAAAGGGATAGTTTAAGATACTGATATTCATCTACTTTTTCATTTGGATCAGGCACCTATGGAATGACAATACAAGAATATGCAGAACAAAAAATAATCTTTTGGTTCATTATGTACATTATTATACTGTGTGTCAAATTTGATGTCATATTAATAATCAAATTATTGGATCAGGTCTAACTAGCCATATCAGAATGTCAACAATAATGCTGAATTTTTAGCCACACCCAAAACTTACTGTTCTTAAAGTAGGTATGAAATATCTTTAATGAAACTAAGTTGCTTTGAAAAAAATCCTAGAATATACATCAAAGCCTACCTCTACTTTACTTAGTTTAAAGCAAACAAACATCACAAACACTCAGGTGAGAACTGCTCTCTCCAAAGCAAAAAACACAGCATCCATGGGACCAGATGGTGTCCCCGGATGTGTGCTCCACGAACTCAAACTCAAATTAAACCGAAAGTTAGCAGCTGTTTAATTAATTAATCCACCCCTCAGGACACGGATTAAGGGAGTGGACGTGCGTGGCTGTCCCACTTCTGCAAAGTGGGTCCACCACCCCCCCGAAAACCTACCCGAATCAGCTTGACCATCAGCTTTCTGCAAATGCTGGAGGAGATCATAATGGGATGGAAAAATAAGACATAAGAGACTCAGAGAACTTTGATCCGACTCCAGTTTGGCTTTGTCAGCAGATCATGCCTTTTTAAACCTGGTGGACTTTTTTTTCAGTCACCAAGGCCATTGATGAGATGAGGGAAGGTCCACACAGCCTACACACACAGCAAGCTTTGGCAAACACAATACCCACCCAGGTCAGGTATCATTGAAAACCCATCAAAAAATCAAAACCCAATATGCACATAAAGGTTGCAAATTGGGCTAAGGACAGAACCACAGGGTCAGAGTTAGAGTTGCTGGCGCCATGTCAGAAGCAAAGCCTGTCACAAGTGGTGTCCAGCAGGTGTCTGGGTCTCCCTTCCTGTTCTCTGGCATCTACTTTCAGAAGCAAACAGCAACAAGGAAGGGCAATTGAAGACAATTTGCAGATGACTGCAACTGGGCCATAGTGAGAAATCACATCTGACACATCAGATATCCTTCAGAAGGGGTCTTAAAAAATGGAAAAAAGGTGCCAGAACCATGGCCTAAAGTTAAAACGCCAAAAATGTAACATTGGTTTAACAAAAAACCCTTTACCCCTAGCTACCATATAGGCTGCAACCCCCCTACAAGAAGAATATCAGGTATCTGGATAGGACAGTGCTGAGTTACCTTTCCTTTGATACTCCATTTGATACTCCAAGACTTCAGTAGAGAAGACCTCACGCATTGCCCACCCCATCATGAAGGACATCATCGATTACATCCTCATCATCATTACTCATAGATCTCATTGTACTCAGGCCAATGATTGAGAATGATTCCCACACGAGCCCTGACACCTGATAAATGCCCAAACAATAAAGGCAAGGCCCCAAAAGTTCCTCAAAAAAGGACAAGGTCTCCAAAATATGTCCTATGCTGCCTGCCTGAAGGAACTTCAGCTCTACTCAGTCAGCCTACCGCCTGCTCAGAGGTGACCTGTGCCTGACATGCCTGACCACAACTTGACTTCCTGCCTCTTGATCAACAAAACCCTCCAAAAAAAAAATCTAGATCTGGGGCGACCAAAGGGTGGGAGACTTAAACCTGACACGGTTATTAATAGGGCGTGCTGGAGGGACAGATTCATTCATGCTAGAAAGACAAATAAATGGATGGTAATCGGTACTGACCCGAGGCAGAACACCTCGAAAACTCTAGAGGCAGATGGAGAATGGATCTATGATGCATAGCAGAAGGCAAAGATAATTAAGGCAGATATACTGCTCCACAGAGGCACAAATAGCAAATAATAATAATGGGCATAAAACTCTCCAAAAAGGGGTGTAGGCCTGTATAAAGTGCATCAGGATGTCTTTAATTTTTTTTCTGCTTTCCGATTGTGAAGTAGCACTTGGGAACAGACTGCTGTGGGTGACTCAGTGGTATAGTGGTTAGTGCTGTCACCTTACAGCAAGAGATTCTCCAGTTTAATTCTCAGCTAGGTGCTTTCTGTGCAGAGTCTGCATATCCTTCCTGCATTGGTGTGGGTTTCTGCTCACATTCCAAAGACATGCATCTGAACTGTTTCTCCCCAGGCCTCCACTGAAAATGGGCTCTATCCCAGTCAGACTTTCTTGTTAAACAAATGTCAAATAAATAAAGTTTCATGTAGCAGAGCACAGCAGCCAATAGTGGTCTTTTCTTTTACCCATAATAAAGCAGTTCTTTATGATTTAGTGTGTTCAAACCATGTTTTTGAAACCCTGACTTGACAACCAAACCTTGGTGAAAAACACTGTGCCACTGATAAAAAATAACTAATCCCATAACTAAAATATACCCTAGCATACTGATACTGATTTTAGACTCTCTAAAACATAATTTATTATTCTTTCTCTTTTATTAATCACCTTCAGCACTTGTCATATTGGTGAACAGTACTTCAACTAATGGATAACACCTTCTACCCCTCCCCCCTGCAGAAGTAAAAGGCTACTGTCTAGAATGACAGCAGCATGGGTTTGAGAACGAGTCAAAATGATTAGAGTATTAGTTAAAAAGAGCAGGGTCAAGTGATTTAGAAACAGATCTCCTTCCTTGACACAAGGGAAGGGAAGACAATGGATCAGATTCTAAAAGACTTGCTTTCAGCGTAAGTGACTCACTCCATTGTAACTTCCTTGTCTTTTCAGACACTGATTGCTCACCTTTTCCATAGGAAGGGGGGTGTACTGTATGGTACACTTGCTTCACAAGAGTGGTGATATCAGGGCCATGATAACAGAGCCATTCCTTTGGCTTGAGGTGGGCAAAGAGGAATGCATCACCACATAGGTAGGGGCAGTTTCCTTGTGGCACCATTGCATACCTCCTGGGTGACATAGGCCCTGCATCTCGGTAAAATGTAGGGCTTAGAAGAAAAAAAAATATATACTGTGAGCCATAGCATGATGGTGCCTTACCTGACCCTATTCTATTTGTAGGTGCACAGTGGAAAATATCCAGAGAACCTACCCAAGGGGAGTTGTAACCATCCCTGTGAGTAGTGTTTTCCCAAAAAGGAGACCCCCCAACCTCCCTGGTTCATAAGTAGCCCAGGAGACCACTAAGAAGCCCAGCCCAAACTTCCAATTTCCACGACAAACTAGTCTGGTCTGGTTATGTTGCTTGCTGTAGGTCACGCAGTATGCAATTGAAGGATAAGAGAATCAATCCCTATGCCATGGGAAGTAGTTTGTTAATAAACCATGGCCTTAATCCTCTGCACTAACTGCAAGAGGATGGCTGAGTTAAAACCAGGGTGCTGTCTCATTATGGGAACTTTAGTGGATGGAATTATAGGGGAGCTGGCCATGCAGGAGACTGAAGTCTGTGGCACATGATTGGAGCAAGAAAAAAAGGTCAGCCCACCTTCTTCCTTTTCTTCTTCTTTTTCACAGAAATCCACCTGTGCCAGAGACATAAGGTGGGAAAATCCATTAGTAAGTATTTAGCGATAATTTTAAATTATCAGTATTCAGCAATAAAATGGGATGAAAATATTATGGCTGGCCCTTGCTTAGCACATATGTAGGAAGTAAAATTATTATAACCACTTTGACTGACACAGGCAAATAACCCTCTTTCATGGTCTGTGTATGCATATTGCTAAGGGGCTCAGTAGCACCTAAAACAAACATTTACATAAAGTCAGTTGTTACCCATCCCAGGACCTTCTTGCCATGCAGATTGCAGATAATTGTCAGTATCTTCTCTTGGGTTATCGAGGGCATCAGGATCATACATTTCTGCCCAAAGCAAAGTGGAAATTCCATCAAAACACTGACAAATTGAATTCTGCTCGCTCCCCAGAAAAACTACTGCTAAAACTCATACAAAGCCTGCCTTCCCTTATAAGATATGGGAAATCTGATGACACAGTCTTCTCCATTTACCTAACCTTGAGTCCATAAGCTATTAACCTCCCTACTCTATCCCTATATCCCATTAACAGCCCCCAAGTTTGGCCCAGG
Source organism: Protopterus annectens (assembly GCF_019279795.1). Classification (NCBI taxonomy): domain Eukaryota; kingdom Metazoa; phylum Chordata; order Ceratodontiformes; family Protopteridae; genus Protopterus; species Protopterus annectens. Next base: position 95,480,760 of record NC_056729.1, on the reverse strand, counting down.
CAGGTGGCCTTTGAAGTATCGAGGCTCCTTATTGCCTCCTGCATCAACTTACCTTTTTTGGTGAATCACTTTTGCTGTATGTGTTTGGCTCATTACCTGATTTTAGATGTCTTTTATGCTTATCTCAGGGATAGATATCTAGCACACTTTTTCCCCTCTTTCATCTGGTAATTAAACCTGATTACTTGACTTCATACCATGCATTTGAGTGCTTTCCTTAACAATGCAATTTATTGTTCTACTTCTCTAAGAATCTGGTAATGTTCTTGGACCCATCCCCAACAGTTCATTTTTCTTAAGCAGAAAAAGAGCCAGACACCATAATGCTGATTCACCTGGCTCTGAAGAACCTATCAACTCCAGCTGTAACATTACATGGTCATTGATATTTTACTTCAGTATGCAAGATCCCAGTATTGCTTCGAAACAACTTAGAGGTACAAGTACAAAGTCCAGTCTACTTCCCATCCTTACCTGAGGCACAAAACAATCAAGTTTCTGGATGTGAGGATACAAACTCCTTTAGAACCATCCACCAGTCCCAATGTTGGTAACCAATTATCCATGTGCAAGGCAAGCCCCTTACACCACTATAGAGAATCTTGCAATCCCTCTAACCTCTCATATTGAGTACCATTAAAACCTTCTTTATAAGTACATACTTAATATATAGACAAACTCTTTGGTGGGTAACCACTGTCATTTAATAATATTGTACACATTTGGGCTATAATATGAGTAAAAACAAAACTTTCTCAAGGAGGTGTATAGAAGTCCAAAGCCCACCTACCTTTATCATCACCCTAGCCATTGAGTATGTCTCACACCAGACAATGTTTAATTTCAATAACAGTCCTCTTCTTACTATTTTGGGCATAGCTGAAGGAAATAACTAAGAGCCTTTCTGGCTTAACCACATGATGTCATAAATGTTAAACTTGGTTTATGATAAGAGCATAATATCAGCATGGGATTTCCTCACACTGTCAAAGGTCCCCTTAAGGATGAAGTGGGAGCCCGGCCTACAAACAGTCCAAGAAATTGTCTTAACAAGCTATTGCCACTGTGCAGAGGGATAAAGTCCTAACCATGTCCCAGATGACCAAGGCTTTTTTTAGCGGCTCGAGTGTCTGAAGCACTGACAGGGAGAGATGGGCATATCCATCGTGGGGGGGGTCACCTAGCCACTTTGTACATACAATCCTTGGCAGACGTCAAGGACATAATGAGTGGTGTATTACACAGAGCAGAGTAGCCCTCGGACATGCCAGGTGACAGCAGGGGGAGGGTAGGTCATAACTGCCCTGCACAGCAGAAGGATGTCACACAATCCTGGGATGTACTTAAGATGCTTGTCAGCCCCAGCTCTGGCAGAAAAAGTCTAGGGTAGTTAAGGGCAGGGGGGGGGGCAGGGTAGGCATACCCAGTGAAGCATGTAAGAAGCAGGATGTGCTGATACTCAGGGCAGCATGGGAGGGAAAATAAAGAAATTGTCTTAACTTAGAACCACAGTTCATTACTTCCTGGTCTTACCAACAACCCAGAAAAGAACATTCTTTTACCTGGTGCACACCTCAACAAAGCCTTCATAGTTGTATCAACATAACTTCACTTACTCACTAGTTTTAGAACCACTGACCTTCATAAAATACTTCTGGAAAATGATCAGGAATATTGTGAAAGAAAATAAAAGTAACAAATAGTAAATGCCAACTCTTATTGAAATAAAGAACACAACATGTAGATGTACTGTTTGCATTGCCAACACAATCGCAATCTGTCTAGTGCAAAAGGAATGCCTATATATATAGCCAATCCACCCCTAACAAGCCCACTTGGTAGCACTGGTAGTCTAAACAACTCTGGGAAAGTGCACATTAAAGACATGTCTTTCAAAATAAAGATTTAAGATTAGTAACTCCCCTCACAACTGATGGGATGATGCCCGCATTCCTTTTACCACTGATGCTCTTTACTCAGAGCAGAACAAAGACAGCAGCCACCTTAAGACCAATGGTTAACAGATAGAATTTGCCACATCTCTACATGATGTTCACCTTCTTGCAATGGACCACTGTACACTCAGCCAGACATACTATATATCCAATAATGTCATGCCTGGCTTCAGAGCAGTGACACCTTATCCACTCCTAAATCCTGATTTTCATACAGATTGTGTGTAGCAACATAACTGATAGTTGGAGAGTATCATTGAGAACAATTTGCCACAAGTGTAAAACCATTTATACTAATATTAAAAATCATGCTGCTTTAAAAACTAAAACTAGACCATGTGGTTACTGACAAAAAAGGTAGAGCTTGTTATATTAATATGCAGTGGAGTTTGAGTAATCAGCAGACATACTGTTTTGGCATTATGAATGAGTAAGCATGCACAGTCCTGGCTTTATAATATCACAAGACTGTCAGATCAACCAGGACATGTAGTCGCACAAAAGCATAAGGCTGAGTCAAAGAAGGTCAACAGCATACATGAGGTCATAGCTGTATCCAGCAATTGTGTTCAAACAGCCACCCCACAGTGAATATACATATATCAAGACCTACTTCCATGCCATTTATGTTACTCAGAATAATCCACTGCTGGAGCTCAAGAAAAAACTCATGACTTTCCCAAGTTAATGATTTGGACACATTAATTATTATTTGCCAAGCCATCAAAACTGTGAATCACAAAGCCTAGTGGACCTCTAACAGAACATTTGAACAACAACTTGTGGAAAAACACTCAAACACATTCACAATAAGCAGTTATTATCAAGGAAATTGACAAAAGTACTAACTGGAATGTAAGTCACAAGTGGAGTCCATCAGGGATCAGTCCTTGGACCGCTCCTTTTTGGCATTTACTTCTCAGAAGTCAAGGCCAATGTCAGTGGTCTCTGGCTGACTAAATTTGCAGATGATTGCAAATTAGGAGCTGTCATTGAATCTCACACTGACACAAATGTTCTCCAGGAGGGGCTGACACAGACAAACAACTGGTGTCAGAGCCACGGGCTAAAACTAAATGCCAAGAAATGCATAGTAGTATCCTTTGGTAAGTCATCCATCCCTGGTAACTATGATATTGACAACACACCCCTTAGAGTTGACCCAGTAGTAATCTAGCCTTTGATCATCTTGTGTCTACAGTGGTGAGGAAATCATTCTATGCTATGCAACTTATAAACAAAGGTATGGTATCTAAGTCCAAGGAAGTCATTGTTCCACTGTATTCGGCATTCATCAGACCTATCATTAAGTACAATGCCCCTGTGGTATGTACCTTATCAGGCATATCCAACAACTGGAATGTCCACACAGGTTCTTCACTAAAAGAATACAGGTCATAAGTAATATATCCTATGCAGACCGCCTCAAGGTCCTATCCCTGTATTCCGTCTCCTACAGTCTTTTGAGGGGATATCTATCCCTGGCATACAGGGCATTGTCAGACCCCACTCTGATGGACCTCATGTATATCCACAAAACAAACAGTACCAGAATTACCCATTCTAAAGACTTAAACCTTGCCTGTGATATAAATAGGACCTGCTGGAGAGATAGGTATGTATCCCAGAGACTATCCCATCTATGGAACAGACTCCCCATCCATGTGAAGCAGAGTTCCTCCCTAATCGAATTCAAGTGCAACTTGCACAACTGGATGGGAAACGGAAATTCATTCCTGGTTTGGCACCTACGTCTCTGATGCAAACAACCTGTAAATGGTTCAACTCCCAGGCCCGTGCTTACACTTATAATAGGTATCAGAACTAGTCAGAGATTTGGAATGCATGGCTAGGCTAAAAAAGGCCTTTGTGTTTGTTAGCCTAGTAAACACCTATGAACCTATAAGTCCATATGACCTGACACACAAAACATGTAGTGCATCTCTTATAAGTGTAAAAAGAATGAACGAAGAGATCAAAGCATGATGCATGCTGTACATATCTGCTGATGAGAACAGCAAGAAAGTGTGCGATCTTCACCGTGTATGACCTCCACATCTAGTTTGCAGGTCCCTGAAAAGTATGGCTTAAACAAAAATAGAGTGAGTGAAATTTTTCATCATGTGTCCAAGTGTTGTGGCTTTGGAAAATATTCTTTCTATAGCCCATTGAAGACCTTCCACGTTTATAGGCTAGTTCCTTTTCCTTGCCCCTCCCTCTAGGAAGTAGTTACTAATTTCTTTCACACTATATCTCTAAAATTTTCATCAAAATGTTGTCTTACTGTGTGACTGGAGGGAGAAATGTGGGATACGTGTTCAAACTTGTGACAGAAAAATGGGATTGCATGCATTAATATTTAAAAGTATTGTGGAGTATAGTACATACTAAATTATTAATAAATTATACTTTAGAGAGTCATTGGATAATATGGAGCTTTACTTTCTCACTGTCATTCAGAGAATTTTTAAATAACTATAATTCAGAGAATTTTTGAAATCTAAAGAGACTGATATACATCATAATGTTTGAAGGTTACAGCATGGGTCTCCTTTTTCCCACTTTTAATCCTACCTAATATTGTTTCTATAAATCGCTTCTATCCTGGTCCCCATCTGAAATTTATTTACGGTTTATATCCTTCATTTCTAGATTATCACCTTTTTACTTTTCATTATTTGCTTCAGTTATGTGGTCAAAGTCTGCACTTGCCTTGTTTTGCTCTTATATTATTACTTCCTGTAACTCTTTAATTTCAAAGTGTAAATTTTAGTTATTTTTCATACATGCCTGCGGTACTGTTTAGTCGTAGTTAATTCAGTGGTGGGGATACACAGAAGGTTAGTACAACAAGCCACAAAGAATCTATTCTCACAGCATCTGCTTTCAGATATGTGACAGAATAAGTCAATAAAGCCAATTCATCCCTGCTGCAGATACTTGGGTTCTTATTAGAAGTGGAAGTAGCAGTAATCAACTAGTTTTCTACTCTTAAGTTTTACTGTGATGGTGACCCTTTATAGTATCAAGTTAGTAAAATCAAAACATCATACTGAATAGGAATAATTATGTTTTAGAAACAGTGGCAACACAGCAGTTTAGAAACAAAAAAACCCAGTATTATAAATCTAACAGAAAGCACATCTCTATTAATGTAAGGGCAGAATTACAGAAAGTATTTGGGGGGGGGGTTCAGCAATAAGTAGCACATTGTGTTAAGTGAAATAGCACAGTAAGCTGCAATGCACAGGAGGGGGTGATTCAGAGAAACAAATAGTGTGATCATTTCATTAGGAAAATAGCATAGCATGGCATGCATGTCATGCAAAAGACCACATAATGACATGCAAATGAGAGTCAGTATTCTAAGGCAAGCCATCTTGTATGCAAATGATGTAATCAACTATGACAGTATGATTCAGAAACATATAAAATTAGCAGTATGATCTGTGGAGATCAGCTTTTCTAAACACCATCATTATTTTCTATAGATGTGTATCACTTACATGAAAATGTTAGGAGCAGTGCCTGCTTTAGCTATGTTAGTGGCCGCCTTAATAGCCAGTGTCCATGATGTTGTATGATGCCACCCTGCATGTCACAGAAGACAATATCCATCAGCTAATATGCCATCGCCTCCATGGCTGTGACATAGTCGACCACTGTGGTGTGGATGGCAACGTCATACAGGAGCTACCTGTGCCATCCTCACATAGAATCTAGGAGGATGTGTAAACTGCCTATTACGATGAACATAAGGAAATTTACTGGACATGAGAGTGTGAGAAATATGTATTCAGAGACTAGGACGTTTCCTGAAGGTTGGCACACTCTGAGCTGTCATTTAGATGAGAAAAGAAAGTGCATTGGTTAATGTAATAGTCAACTAAGAAGTGTAAGGAACCAGATGATCTCAAGGACTGTTGATTCTTGTACTTCATGTGTATAACGTTAGCCATTAGCCTTCCATAATTAGACCTGCTTTGTAATTTTCAAAATACTGCTGTCCTGTTCTTAAATAAAACCTGCTTTTCTACAGCATGACTGAGTCCAGAAGCCTTTGTTTCATAATCAATCACATTTGCATTTGCATGGTATGATAAATAGTAATATGGTAAGAGGCTGAAAGTTGTGCTTCACCACAGAAGAGTCACAACTCAAGCTCAGTAAATAAAAAGCGCTGTTTTGGCATGGAAGAAGTTCAATATTTTGAACATTGCATTTGTCCAGGTAGCATTAGAACAAATCCAAGTAAAGTTAGAGCTGTGACAGAATTACCAACTCTGGACAATGTCATGGGATTTTGAGAAATGCTTAAATTCCTGCCAGGGCTGGTCATTGGACATGGGGTGACGCTGAAGAACAGGACTTCAAAAGGGACAAGTCTATATTAATGTCTACACAGGTACTTGCCAGTTAAGATGCTAGTAGTGTAGGATAGTGTAAAACAACTATGGCCAGTACTGATGGCAGCAGTTAAGATGCTAAGAAGTCTTATTGCAACATATTGATGGCAAAATAAAACTTGTAGCTTTCTGTTCAAGAGCACTGCATGAATATGAGCACATACGTGCTTTAATATTACTTGTTGGACCTGGGCAATTTTCAACACTTGTACCACTAATTGACTCATATGACTGGGATAAAGTTCTTCCAAAATGTCAACAGCCATTGAAGAGGCTGAATTGACTCATTGTTAAAGCAGTACACGTTCCAGTGAAACAACTGACAGTGAGACACTGTCTAGAAATCTACTGAATGAGACAGATCAACCAGATACTGCAGAAGATGTGAGTCCATACCTACCAGCCATAGCCTTAGAGAAACAAACTCGCAAGATGCAGACCAGTAGGTTATAACTGTCCATATTCACGATGGGTGGCAAATGTAAATGGACACAGGCAATACATTCATTGTATAAATCATATGTTGTAAGAGCTCATTTGCCAGCGCACAAGGGTCTGTTATTGTATTGGGATCTGATTGTGATGCAAATTTTGCAAAGAGCATTAGTGTTGAGACAAAGTAATGAAAGGTATCAAAGGCTAACCAAGCGAAGTGACAGAGAACAAGATGTCTGTGTGGTGGCTGAATAGAAGTGTAGCTAGGCTGGGGTGAAAGGGTCAGCCAC